>NW_022900917.1:40851104-40897134 GCF_012274545.1 Fukomys damarensis
TATAGTTATATATATAGTTATATATATAGTTATATAAAAAGACTAATAATAGTATGTTAGGCATCGATAGCAGCAACAGCTTTTCCAGGTTCTGCAGTCATCTGAACAAAATTATAGACATTCAGCACATTCCATTAAAAACAAAACAACAACAACAAAAAAAACAAAACAAAAGAATAATATCCAGAAAACAGCAAAGTTCTGTTGCTGTTGTGGTACCTGGGACCATTTTTTTTTTTATTAGCATCTTAATCATCATCTGGAAAGAGAACATTCTAGAGTAATATCATTAAATGTAGTTCTGATAAAGCACGGTCCCTACTATGTATCATAAAGCAGGTACAAGATATTTTACATTCATAGAGGTATGATACAGTACCGTCCTACATCAATAATACTAGAATCAGTTTTGGTTTGAAATTTACTTTGCAAATAAAATTGCTACCCCTGTCTTTTTCTGGGCTCCTGTCACATGGAGAATTGTTTTCTATCTTTTCATTTTCAGTCTTCTTTTTGCGCTAGGTGTGTTTCTTGTATACAACATATTGGGATTTTGCTTCTTATTCCATTTTGCCAATCTTTCTCTTAATTGGTGAGTTGAGGCCATTGACATTGCTGGTTATAACTGATATGTACTGACTTATTATTGACATGTTATTGGCCTTTTCTTGACTCTTTTTACTTTTTCACCTTCTCCTTTTAATTTCTTGCCTTGCCTGTTTGATTTGCTCTGTTGGGCCTCATGATGTTGTTGCCTTCGTTGTCTTTTTCTAGGATCTTATTTAGAATTGCTTGTAGTGCTAGTTTGGTATTCATGTAGTTTCTCAGGTGTTCTTTGTTGTGGAAGTGTCTTATTTCCCCCTCCATTTTGAAAGAGAGTTGTGCTGGATTCATCAGTCTAAGTTGCAGGTTATTCTCTTTTAGTACTTGAAATATCTCATTCCAGGCTCTCCTTGCCCCAAGGGTTTGTGCTGAAAAGTCTGCTGTGATTCTGATGGGCTTTCCTTTTTATGTGGTTTGTTTCTTTTCTCTTACTGCTTGTAGTATTTTGTTCTTCTGGTGGGCCTCTAGGATCTTGATTACTACATGTCTATGTGTAGATATTCTTTTATAGGGGCTAGTTGGAGTCCTATATGCCTCAGTTATCTGAATGTCAAATTCTTCCCCTCTGTTTGGGAAGTTTTCTGTCATTAATTTTGTGAACAGCTTTTTTAAGTCATTTGTATTTTCTTCTGCTACTTCATGTATTCCTATCAGTCTTATGTTATTCTTCTTTGCATCATCTAGGAGTTGTTGGATTGATTTCTCATGATCTCTTATTGTTTTTAAGAGAAAGGAGGTGGTTCTTTGAAAGAATCCCTGTTTGATTTGCTTGGACTTTCTTTGTTTTTCCTAACAGCACAGCCATCTTTCTTTCTTCCTTCCCTGCTCTACCTTCTCCAGGTTACTTCCTCCTCCTCCCTCCCTCCCTCCCTCCCTCCCTCCCTTCCTTCCTTCCCTCCTTCCCTCCTCCTTCTCCTCCTTCTTCTTGTAAATTCATAGAAGTGTAATATGTTAATGAAAGGAAATATGGAAAATGCAAAAATTAAATTACAAGAGTATGGCGAGGTGGTTCACACCTCTATTCCCACACTTGGGAAGCTGAAGCAGAAGGATCACAGCAAGTTCAAGGCCAACCTGGGCTATATAGTGAGTTTTAGGCCAACCTGAATTACACAGCGAGACTTTGTCTTAAAAATATGTAAATATAGGCTTGGGATTTAGCTCCGTGGTTCCACCACCTGCCTCTCAAGTTTAAAGACCCAAGTTCCATCCCTGGTACGTACCCCGCCCCAATGTAGGCAGACAGACAGATACACATACATACATACATATATACATCGTTTCCATCCAAATAATTTTTAGCTGCTAAAATTTTGATGGCTTCTCGTTTTTTCTGTAGGTTTCCTCTTCAGCTGTATTCATCTGTACTTAGATCAGGAATGGTGGGCCTTTTAGAAGCCAAGTGCCCAAACTGCAATCCAAAGTTCCAACACTGCAATTAAACCTGAATACTGAGGTTTTAGTTTAGAAAAAACAACTTATACATTCAAATCTTTCATCTTAAAAAATATACACAATAACAGAACTTTCAGTAGTACAAACAGCTTTTTATTGAAAGGTAAGTTTGCTTTTGCCCAGTCAGTGTGACCTCTGCTGTTGTATGCATGCTGATAATCTGTCAAACTTTGGCTCATAATGTGTTAGTTGGAGAGCAGCATATGTGATACTAGGTCATCTGTTAGTCTGGGGTGACATGGCTTACATGCCAACAGAGAGAGAGCTCTGCGTGCCCACAGTGGCACCCATGCCACAGCTTCTCCAACACTGCCTTAGATTATTTCATAAATATTTTATGCTGTTAAATTCAAATAATATCTTACATTTATTAAGTATGCCCTTACTATATTCCAGATGCCTTTGTGTTTCGTACTTTAAATAAGAATTCAAAGGTAGGTATTGCCATTCTTGCAGTTTCACAAATTAAGAAACTGAAGAGGTTAATTAGGTAGCTCATGCAGGTCACATAGCTGTGGAAGTCCAAGGGTTCCAAACCAGAGTTTGCACCTAAGGTGTGCTTTCAGCCGCAGCATTGTACATCTTTTTGTATATTTTGCTTTAGTTGTTGCATAGTAAATTATGGTGTGAATCTTAGTTCTGTAAGGAGAATCTCTGCTTAGATGTCACCTATCAGAACTGTAGGAAATACTCCCTTTGCTGTTATCTCTGTTATACTCTTATACTGTTATCTTGATCCTACCTCATTTTTGTTTGCAGCCTTAATTCCTGATACAGTAAATATTTTGTTTCTTCTCTCACCAATGCTGCTTTGCTGTAAGAACATAAAAGTTGGAGATTTGATCTGTTTTGTACATTGCTGTATTCCCTAATAGCTAGAACCATGCTTGGAACATAATAGGATTCAGTAATATTTGTTGAATGCCCTCAGTTTAGCTTTGTGTAAATTCTGATTTTCTTAATCGGCCTCTGTAGGCAGTAAGACAGACTGAATGGAATATCATCCCTGTGGTCTGAATTTCTCTCTGTGAATCACAGCCTGATGCTGCCGCCTTCTGAGTAGTGTGGGCTGATGGGCAACTCCAGTGTACCCCATTCTTCTGCACCCAGCAGTGATATTGTGTGCCCACTAAGAGCCAGATTCTTTTTTCCAAACCTATTTATGCCACTTGTACTTGTTATATTAATGCTTAATTTAATTCCATATCATGTAACTGATTACATATTAAAGAGTTTTAAAACATTGTTTCTTGAAAAGTAGAACTCGGTCCATTGGACAGAAATTGATAAATTAGTCTGTGCAGCACATTTATTAATAAATGAAGGAAAATAATAAAAATCTACCTTTAAAAACTTCTAAGAAGGCCAGGGATTTAGCTCAGTGGTTCTGCCGCCTGCCTTGCAAGCACAAGGACCCAAGTTTGATCCCTGGTAAAAAAAAAAAAAAAAAAAAAACTTCTAAGAAACCGTGTCTGTAAATCCTAAGTTTTTCACATTAAAAAAAACTGGAGATAGTAGTCAATGTCTTAATTATAATCTTGGAAAATGCAGGAAAGGAACTGAAACTGTAGTGGAGACTGATGCTCAAAGCTGAGGTTTAAAGTTGAAATGATTAAGATAATATGTATCATTTTCCACGATTATCCTTAATAATTTATTTTTAAAATGAGGTAGTTATTATTTCTGATTAATATAGGAAAAGGGTCTTTACTGTTTAGAATGAAACTGAGAGTTTTGGGTGTACAGAATAAGTTCCCAGCTGTTTTTCTCATTTTATTAACTTCATGCTAAAGGCGGTAATAACAGTAATTCTATTCTTTCTTGTTTGCTTTCTGCACTAAAGTGTGGGTTTCAGGAGGACCAAACTTCTGTCAGTTGGGTCATGGCTCTCTCCACTGTCCACAGCAGTGTATGAAGGAATCATCAATTATTTATTGGATGAATGATTCTAAAGTACATGTGCTTTTTCAGAAAGAGGTGTTTTCCATTTTATGGTGATACTGGTACATGTTTAATAAATCGAAAAGTATTTTCAAATTACATTATCACTTTACTAACCTGAAATATACTGATTTCTGTCATATTTTTAGTCTATAAATTTCTGTATTCAATGAAAGTATTAAAATACCGAATAGGAACCTTTAATACCCACATTGCAGTGGTTAAGAATTGAGGAACTGTTCTATTACCTGCCTCACAAGCGCAAGGACCTGAGTTCAATCCCTGGTACCAAAAAAAAAAAGAATTGAACTGTTTAGATTCACTTATGAACTCTAGAACTTCTTATGTGGCCTTGGTAAAATTGCATTATCTCTTTTCAATTTTTCCATCTCTAGAGTAATGTTGATCAGGTGTTGTTAATAGGAATAAAGGTTAGTTCATACCTGGGAAATATGTAGGTATGCCTGCCAACATAGTTAACCATTCAGCAAATTATAGTTACTGGAATTATATCTAAATTTGAATCCTGATTGGTCATTTATTCTCTGTGTGACCTAGGTACAGTACTAATCGAAGCATATTAGAGAAGTTAATCTGCAAATTAAATCTATACAGCTTAACAATATATCCATCAAAATTTAATTTTAAGCAGGAAGATATGTGCAGAGTATCTAACTTGTAAATCCCCAGTAAAGTTAGACTTTCATTTAAATTAGGAGCTTTTTAGCACTCAAATAATAAAAACACTTTTGCATAGGTAAAGACTGTCTTATCCTTACAAGAAATTTTAAATGAGTTTTAGGTGTAGCTCAGTTGTAGCTTACCTAACATATGAGGGCCCCTGGGTTCTATTCCTAGTACCCAAAACAAACAAACAAACAAAAAACAATGGAAGCAAAGATAAACTTGAATTTCAATCTGGACAAGTTATGAAACTCAAATACTGCTGCTATATTACAGTTCTTACTTGATGACTTCTTTCAATTAAAACTAGGTTTCAGAATACTAAGTAGAAGAAAAAAATTAAGTAGAGACTAAGTGTACCCTGCTTGGAGGGGAGGGAATCTCTTGCATTATGCAAGGAATGTAGCCTCTTGAGTTATGTTTTCCCATCTGAGGCCTTATTAAAACCTAGCCTTGCTATTCCTGGCTGTATTTGCACCAGCTGACATCGTTGGATATATAAGCAGCCCAGTGACTGGCAATGTTAGCATTCAGAGAAACTTAGTTTGTGAGCATTCAGAAAGTAGAAACCATCTTAGACCACTGATAACAGGCATTTTCCCCGTTGGTAATAAGAGTGTAGAGCAGGTCCTGGCTATTTACATATTCCGCCCTGAATTGTGCAAACAAGACTTTGAGGGGGGTGGTTTTGTCTCATTTTGTTTTTTGTTTTTGTTTTTCCTTTTTTAAGAGAGATGTAGATGATGGAAATGTTACAGCAAAACATTTGTGTCACCAGTAAACATGAATTTAGCCACTTACTTGATTACTGCAGCATGTGTTAAAGAGCTGCTGCTGCCCATTTGCAGCCTAATGTGTTTATTACACTCTTCCCAATGGCATCTTGAAGTGTCTTTCAGCTAAAAAATTCATGAGTATTATTGGCTTTCATTCAGAAAATGGAATATGTCTTCTAGTTACTGTCTAATATACCACTTCAAGGCCATTATACAAAAGTAAATCTAAGACATCATATTGAGAAGGAAGGAATTTTTAGCTTCAACATTTGTTTATACATTGTTACTACTGTTCCATGGACTAAGATCCAGCATACAGAAGGTGGGTGCTAAATCCATTTTACTTGGAGAGTAGTTGTAATTGCAGGATATGTTGTTTTCTTTAGTCCTGTAGCCAACTGTAAACTGCTAGTGTTCTAGTATTTTAAAATCATGTCCTGATGAGAGTAGTTTATGTCTGGCTTATTGCAGTTTTTAAAAAAGTCAAGCATACAATATGTTCCTGTGAACTATTAAAATTGAACTGAGAATTTGAAGTGAGCTTTGTTGAACCCTGCAAGCTAACTATTGTCACTATATGAATTAATGTGCGAGTTTATGAGTTTGAATCTGTAGATATAGACTGTCATATATGAGGTAAATTAAAACTTTCTTGTATGAAAACCAAGAAGCACCATACTGTTTTGTAAATTTGAAGTTAAAAATGTTTTTATGATCTAATAAAAAGTGATAGTGATTTGGGGAAAAGAATATGCCATTTTATTAGCCAAAATATTTTTGAAATATTGTCACAGTCACTTGGGATGCTGAAGCAGGAAGATCACAAGTTCAAGGCCAGCCTGTATTACATAGAGACCCTGTCTCAAAAAAAAAAAAAAAGTTGTTACAGTATCCTGACTCTGTATTAAATACATTACTTGTTTCCCAGTAGGAAGAGTTTTTACTTTCCGTATGCTCTGATTCTTGCATTTAGTAAATCTCTACATAGTTCTATTTACACATGTTATGCTTCTTTGTATGAATCAAAAGTATGTCCTTGCATAATTGATAATTTTCCTGCACAGAATTATTATTGATTTCTTTGTTTATTCATTCATTCGTTTGTTTGTTTGTTTGTTTGTTTGTTTTTGGCTAACTGGGATCAAATCGAATGCAGACCTCTCGCTGGCCAGGCAGGCTCTGTGCCACTGAGCTAAATCCCTAGCCCTGCAGAGAATATTTAACTGTTGCCGAAAGTTGAGGTCTTGTCAAAATAATGTTTGATTTAGGTCATTTTGACAAATTAACATTATTTGAAGGGAGGGAGGTGTTTCTTCTCCTCTGTGGATTGGGTGACTTTATCTGTGTCATGACGGGTTCTCAAGGATGGCCCCACTGTTTTCTGCCTTTCTCAGGCATCCACAGCCAAAAAGCCCGCTTTGTTACCAAAGCAATTAGATACTGTTTCCATAGATTTATCTGAGTCTGGCCCAGAAATGTTGCTTTTTGTATAATGAAGGAATTTCCACTGTTCCCACCCCCAAAACATAGTGCACTTTGAGGGATAAACTGTTTTGGAGCAGAAGTTTTCTTGTGATTAAGAAGTAATGATTACAGCTTCAGCTTTCAGGTGAGTTTCTGAGCAGTCGCGGCATACTAAAAGATCATCCTTTCATGGTTTAGTTAAAGAGAAATGGAGAAGTATTTGATGACTTATGTATACTTCTACTTTGCTTCATCTTTAAAAGTTTTTGTAAAACCAAGCTGCATATTATACAGAAATTTCTGCATATTATACAGAAAATGTTCTGGAGGAATCTGAAAGTCCTTCCGAACTGTGGCAGCCTTTTCTGGCAAATCCTTCTCTCATAGATACTGATATGAGAAGTTGTTTCAGCAGCTCTTTTTGTATTATTTCTACTTTGGGAAATTTCATTGTATATATCATCTCAAAATAAGGAAACTTTAAAAAGTTAGGAAGGCCTAACTTTTTAAAAATATTTCCTGGAACTAGCAACAGAAATGGAATGTTTGATCACTTTATATATGAATTTCAGCAATGATATAACCTTTATTTATGCTTTAACTGCATTTGTTCAGCATATGATCTGAAAGTTTCATAGGCCATGTTTGGAAAATGGCCTATACTGATAAAAGATAAAATGTACATTATTGTTTATGTGAATTCTCAATGATTAACTGGTTTTAATGGTATTAGGCTGTTCTGCAAGGAATTGCTCTGGTACCTTGTAAGTTATAAAAAAAAGTACATTTTTATATTGTCTTGAGGTTTATTCTGTTTTGACTTTTGTCATTTGCTAAGGATTTGAATGGTATTGTTCACCCTATCCAGAATATTGTCACTTATTTAAAATAAAACTTACTAAACCTGTGGCTGTAACTCTACGATCTCCCGAGAGGGAGGTTGTACTGTCACAGTGAAAGTGGGACTATATTGTGTGGTTATAGATAGCAGAAATGGGCAAATACAGACTTCCAACCTGAAACTTCCAAAGGAAGGTGAAAATTATTTTAAGTCCTTCACAACCCCCAACATCTGGTAGAAAATGGTTTGCTGTCAGTGACTGTAATTACCACCAGATATAGCCTAAGAGTTTTTTGCTAGTGTCATTTTCAGCTTTTGTGATTTACATGAAACAGTTTCAGAAATGAGAGATACTCTCAAGAATTTTAGTTTTTTGTGAATGTTGAAAACATACAGAAAAATTAAGGAACTGTCCACTTAGAACTAGTTACAAAATGCTTTAACTTTTAGTGCTGCCCGTCAGTATTTTCCATCTCCTACTGTTTTGTTAGAAATTAATTAACTTTGAGCTACAAAAAATGATATTGATTGATTGATTGATTGATTGATATCATCAGGGATCAAGCTCAGGAACTTGCTTTTGCAAGTCGAGCGAGGCACTAGTGAGCTAAATCCCTGGCCCACAAAAAATGATAAAACTCATTTTTCCATGTAGTTCCTTTATTATAGCTCCTTCTCCGTGTATGGATCTAGAAGTCATTTATTTATATGATCTGTCTGTCTCCTTTATGCCTGGTCCCACCTCAGACCACAAGTAAAATGCTGACCCTCACTCCCAGCCAGGTCTCACTCACATTGGATGTTAAAAATACCAAGACAAGCCAGGGATGTAGCTCAGTGGTGCTGCCTCCTGCCTCGCAAGCACAGGACCCAAGTTCGATCCCTGGTAACAAATAAAAAGAATCTGGATGAGAGTGCCATAGACCTGCATCTGGAGCACCTCATTAATGAGACATTTTTATTTATTTGGTTCACCCACTGAAGATCCTAAATCCACGGGTCTGCTCCCAAGCAGCAGCTGTCACTTGGCTGCCTGGCACCCTCTTCCTTACCTTCCTCCCTTCACCTCTTCAACCTTAAATCCCTCCTCCTTAGGCCAGGGTCTGTCTTCCTTCTGTTTTCCTGGCTGACTAGTTTTGACTCAGATGGGCTGCTCCTGCCTGTTGCCCTGACCCCGGCTTGATGGGGTTTGGCTGGAGGCACCATCCCCCCTTCTTGACTCGGCCACGTCCTCTGGGCTGCAACCTCTCCCACCCTCTTTTTTTCAGTGGTGTAAAGGTTGGTTGCCCAAGAAAATTGCTCAGAAAAGAGGGCAAAAAAAAAAAAATAAGGTAATAATTGTATTTATTAAGATGAAAGTTTTAGATTTTGAGGAAACGTATTTAAGTTGCTGTCATATAATAAAAGAGATAACGGTGCATAAGTAGCTACTTCAAGAAGAAATTAGTGGTGTTTTTAAGCCACAAAGTGAGCTAGCCTTGGGTAGGCACAAGTCAAACATTGTACAGAAATGGTTTTCCTACACTTAGACCAGGAAATGCGCCTACAACTACTCCGCTTCTCATCCCCTCCATCTCTGTTGTGGAAATACGTCAGTGCTGTATCCATGTGAAAAGTTATAGCTATTGTTTGTATTTGGGGAAATTTAAAGGCAGGTGATGCTGATGCTAATGTTTAATCCCCAAATACATACATATGACTGAGTAAAACACTTACTTTGATTGCCAGTTGAAAATCTTTCTGACCTTTCAAGTAGAAATATAGTTAATATAAATGGAGATACTTTTGGGGAAAAACAGTCATTTTCATTACAATATACAGTTTTATATATAAAATGTAGGGCATTTTTCTATATTCTGAAGGTTAAATCTTAATGATTAAAATTTACTTAAGTTTGTATGGCTTATAGAAGCCACTTCCAGGTTGAAATGTGTACTGTTTTTTCATAGATGCTCATGAGTGAAACAGTGGGAATTATGGTTCAGTATGTTTGTAGAGTTCTACTACTTAGTATTTGCTTCCAAGCCCTGTCCTTGTAAAACCCCCTCAATGGCCTGGCTCCCCTGTCGCTCGTAAAAATCATACTGTAGGGCCAGGAATTTGGCTTAGTGGTGCCACCACCTGCCTCGCAAGCTCAAGGTCCAGAGTTCAATCCTGGGTACAGAAAAATCATACGGTGTCCTGAGGGCTGTCTACCACTGCCTCCATCCTGTCCAGCACATTCTTCTTTCTTGGATCTCACAATACAGAGGAGCAAAAGGTGGGTCTATAATACCTGTCTGTATGCATTAAATATTTCCTGTATGCAAATATATCTTCCTCTCCCCAGTTTTCTTCTTGAGAACAGTGCTACTCTTATGTTCCCCACAGCACTGTGCCTCATGTGCAGTGGCGGCCAAAAGGTCTGTGTTGAATGAATGATACTTAGATATCAGAAACAGTCAGCACAGAAGCCCAGGTTATCCAGATCTGCTTTTCCCTGTGTGGCCTGAGCCTGTGTGAGGGAGGACTGATAGCTTATTTGATGAAGGGCCTTTTGCCATCACATTTTAGTTAACTGGAGTAGAAGTTTGGGAAGCCTATATATAAATCCCATTTCTGCCATTTCCTGATGTTTTTGGCAGCCTGTATCATAGATGCTAAGGTAATGAGGGTCTCCAGTGGTCTTTAAAGCATGATGGGTGAGGCAACCTCCTAAGATCAAGTGTTGAAACTTGTACATGTCCCTTGGCTTCTCTGCAGAGCTTCCTGTCGTAGCTTGTCTTTCAACCTGTAAATCTCTTTGTATATAGTAAATGTCAAATACACCATAACCATATACAGATTATGCTTGTTTATTATCGGGCCAGAAATGTAAAATGTGCCCACAGTCAGAAACTTGGGGCTTGGTTACGTTGCTCTCACCCACAGGAAGCTCAGGCGCCTGCTCTCAAACTATGCCCTCCACGTGGCCTGCTAAACTGAATGTGTAATTGTTGTGGCTTCTCTCGGGTGATACAGTATTTCTTCATTCTACTCACATGACTAAAAACAATTGGATCTAAAGCCCCGTGGCATCAGAATAGTGGCCAGAAGAAGCGATTGTAGTGAGTCTGATACTGAGCATCCAGGGTCGTAGTGGAGGGGACAGCTGGACAGTTGCATTGGTACATGGGCTTGATACCGAAATGGGTCTCAGGTGTTGTTTTCTTAAGCCCTTTTTACTATTTTTCTTATCCTTGCTCTCTAATGTCTTTTTAAGTTCTTGGTCTGCCACTGACTTGGGCTCCTCACTGACTTTTTCTAATCTAGAAAGGAAGAAAAACTACAAAAAGCAGAGGAAGGTGGAAATTATTTAGAAGCCTGAGGGGTAGAAGGAAGGAGAAATTTCATAGAATTGGATCATAGAAAGGTGTTTTAAATGCTGACTTGAACTTAAGGGACAGCATTTTGTTTTGTTTTTTTCCTTTGCTAACCAGTTAAAAGTACCTGGAGTAGTGTTTCTCTAAGAGCTCCTTAAAACCTTCGTTAGTATGTTTAGCTCTTTTGGAGCTTCAGTCTCTGTCTTTGTGTGTGTGTGTGTGTGTGTGTGTGTGTGTGTGTGTTTGGTGTTTGTTTGTTGGGGGTCCTGGGGATCGAACTCAGGACCTCGCACTTAAGGCAGGCACGCTGCCACTGAGCTAAATCCCTGACCCTCTATCTCTTGTTCTTATGTACTGAAGTAATATTTTGTTTCTGCTAGTGATAACCGTTGTGAGACACTTGATTCTCTTACTGTCGGTTATTTTATTTTCTTACCAACAAAGATAAACTACTAGTATAAATGAAATCTTAGCGTATATATAGAAATGTTTTTAAAACAATGGAATTTATAATTTGAAGAAGTGTTTGAACTTCTCCCTATTTCCTATTTATCTCTTCTGTTTTGTTCTTTGTATTTTTCCTACAAGAGAAAACATGCAATATTTGAGCTTGTGTGTCTTATTTCTTTTAACATTGTGTTCTCAAGTTTCATCATTTATCTATGAATGCCTGAAGATTATCTTTGTTTATGGTAGCATAGTACTCTATTGTGTATAAATACATTTTCCTTATCCATTCATCTCTTGATAGATGCAAACACTGTTTCCAAGATCTCGCCATTATAAGTTGCGCTACAAACGTGATTATACATGTATCCCTGTGATGTGATGATTTTAACTCTTTGGGGAGGATACCTAGAAGGGGAAATAGCTGAGTCAAGTGAAATTTCTAGTTTTAGTTTTTTGAGGCATTTCCACTGATTTCCATAGTGGTTGTACTAGTTTACATTCCTATCAACAATGTAATAGAGTTCCTCTTTCAATTTTGGGGGGTACATCTTAAGACCGCTGGTGATAGCAATTAGAAGCAGCTGAGGAAAGCAGTCTGGAGGTGGCAAAGGGAGGAAGGGAGGCACAGTAAGACAGCCAGGCAGGAGCACAGGGCTATCTACAAGGCAGGAAGAGCCTCCACTAGAGGGGCACTGATTTTGAGTAGTATGTAGGAACTAGGGGCCGCCACAAGGGTGTTAGCTCTACCTGGCTAAATTTGGAGCCCTTCAATTGGATTTGTGGCACTGCCCCTTCCCTGCATGTGTGAGCTATTGCAGCACAGACTTCATATTGGCCAACTCAAAACAGAGACTGGGAGGAGCCCCTTAAACACCTGTCGTTTCCACATGGTGTAAGACCGCTCCTGAAACTGGAGGCTGCAGCCCAGGCCCAGGGCCAGCACATTGATTGTATGTAGCTCAGCAGGCTGTGGAAATACAACTCCCTCCTGTGTAAAGTTTGATCCCAATGAGGTAGGCTGGTTTGTTTCTTAAATGCTAACCTTTCCAGTTTGCTTAACATTTAAGCAAGGTAGGGAGGAAAAACAAGAGCTTTTTTATTAGAAATCATATGGGCACATATATTAAAACAATGTGTTAATTGCTGTTGTCAAACTTCTAATGGAAGTCAAACTTCTTTCGTTGTTGGCAGAATGATCAGGCACATTATCATCTCTTTTCACTGTACTTCTCCCTGTTTTCTGTTTTAGTTGCTGATATGTGTTCAAGATGAGTGGGATGGGAGAGAATACCTCTGACCCGGCCAGGGCAGAGACAAGAAAGCGAAAGGAATGCTCTGACCAGCTTGGACCCAGGTTAGACACTTGCTGAGAAAATCAATATTTTATGTTAAACTTTGTACATGCTTTTTTTGTTATTTTAGCATTGATTTTACTTCTAATTCAAATATTGTATTAGGTTTTTCTCCTTACCACTTAAACTTTTAAAGTGTATTAACTTACCTTTCGAATATGCTAATCAGCTATAGCTTTTTTGTTCTTTACAAAAGAAGGAAAGCAGTATACTTTTTCTGATGTCTCCTTTGTATTTGACTCATAATTAGTTCATTCTAAAAGTCTTGTTTTTCTTTTTTTTCTTTCTTTTTCTGTTACATCACAGAATGTGATCCTGAAGTGAAAAAATTTGTGGTTAGCTTTATTTGGGGTTCTTATTTTTTCTTTTCTTTTTTGGGGGGGCGGTACCAGGGATTGAACTCAGGTCCTTGCACTTGTAAGGCAGGCCACCGAACTGCTGAGCTAAATCCCCGGCCTTTAATTTTTTTTAATAATATGAAATGTTAAATCCATCTTCTTTTGCAAAGATTGTCCCTTTAGTGAATAAAACAAATAATTTTAGAGCAAGCTTCATCTCATCTGTTATGGGTAGAAGCATGTGTTTTAGAACCTCTGTTTAGGGTATTATCTGTATCAAAATTACAGACTCTTTGAACTAGTCATTCTGCTTCTAGAATCTTGCTATGATACACTTTGAAACATGCAAAATGATGTTGAGCTGAGGTTATGTATCACATTATTTATAATTATAAAAGATTAGGAAAAAACTAAATATTTGGATGGAACTTTAACTGTGACACATCTGGAACATGGTGCAGCTATGATAAAGGTTGAGGAAACAATGTGAAAAAATCTAAGAATATTAAAATTTAAGAATATTGTGACATAAAAAGCAAAGCTTATAAAATGTTTCTGGATTATACTGCTACATACTTAGATTTGTATTGTGCAGGGTAACCAAGAAAATGAGGTTATTACCCACTTTGAGAACTAGGCAAGGAGAGAACAAAGAAAGAAAAAAAACCTTTTTTAAGTCTTTTGATGTTTTAAATCAAATAAGTGATTTTAAGAGTTAAAAACAGCAACTTAGCTCCAGGGACCAGTGAAAAAAGGATCAGATAGGGAATAGTAGGGAAGAGGGCTAGAAAAAGTCATGAGACAGAAAGAGGAGGAAAAATGGCAAAAAGCCAACATTTTCTACTCCCTTTCCTCCCTTGAGTTGCCAAGAAAACAAAAGGCCTGTGGTCTTCAAGTGGTTCACACCCCAGCTCCGTGATGCTGCATGCTCCCTCAGGTTTCCCAGTCTTCTGGCTGTCAGACTACCTTTAATACTCAGAACTGCTAACTGGGGAGGCTGTTTGATAAATGCGGACTGTTCCAGGGAGCAGGCTGTTTCTTAGCGCTGTGTGGATGCTCCCGAGGAGCGCTGTCTCTGGGTCCTCTGCCTCCTGCTCTCTCTCGGAGGCCTTCATAATCCAGCTCCCCTTTCTCACCTACTTGTTCATTTGCATGTAGTGTGAGCTGGTGACGGATTGATCAGAGTAGTGGGGGGAGGTTTAAGGGTAAGAATAGGAAGTGGACTCTTAAAAGCCTTGTAGGCACCCCACCCCTCTCTCTTTTACTGTACGTAATAAAGTGGCAGCAAGGGGTAAAAGTGGTATTGAGAGAAACAAATTCTCTTCTCTGCTCTACCAGTAACTCACTGGGTAATCTTGGAAGGCAGCTATGCTCACCACTATACCACCAACGCTCACTGGGTAATCTTGGACCAAATGTGTAACCACTACAAGGTGGAGAAATTGTGCTGTATCTTAGATGTGTTACTTAATAAAAATACTGTTTAGTAATGAAAGTACAGAAGCCTATTACAGATTACCAAATTTTTAAAATTACTATTGTTTTCAACTTGGTTCTCTTATGCTATTTTAAATGTCGTTCTGCAGGCTCTCCACTGTACTTGAGAAAATAGTTGTGAAGTGTTATCAGAAGAAGCTTGAATTTGCAGTTTTATCAAATTCAAATAAGATGATTTTGCCAATTTGGTATTTTCCCCTTCCATTAACTTTTTAAACCTTTCATTGAACTTGGGCCACGTATTTATATTTTGCATGTCATTCAGCGTGGACAGTTAACAAATATCCTGAGTCGGTTTCACTTTTGGTTCTAGCTATATTGTGACTTTTCTCATTATCAAAAAAGGCTGTGTAGGACCGGATGGGGGATTTAGCTCAGTGGTTTCGCCACTTGCCTCGCAAGTTCAGGGGCCCGAGTTCGATCCCCTGTACCAAAAAATAAGTGAATTTTTTTAAAAGGCTGCATGGTTTGATTACTAACATTCTCAATGAAATTAGAAGAATGTTTTCATTATTTCTTTTACTAAAAACATAAAACCAAAATTCATTGAAATTTACTTATAAATAAGTTAACTTCCCTTCCTTTCTTCTTTTACTAATCTTAAATAAATGTTACCTCTCTTTTCTTTTTATTTGACAATAAATTTGATCCCACCTGTGTGAAACACTAACTAGTTCAGAGGTCACCCAAACCCTTGTCATGTTAAAGCTGATAGCCCAGTGGGAGACAGCAGGCACATTAAACAATTTAATTGTTCAAGTAGTGAATGCATAATCATAAACTGGTATAAGGTTGATTTAGTAAAAAAAATAACATTTTAGAATAAATTGGTCCACTACCCAGAGTACTTTTGTATTTTTGTAGGTAACTTTTATTATGTTTGTATTACAACTAGTTTGATATATTTATCTTTCTCGTAATAGCTCTTTTTCAAATACATAAGAAAAACATTTCTTGTTTTTAGCCCCAAAAGGAGCACTGAGAAACGTAATCGTGAGCAGGAAAATAAATATATAGAAGAACTTGCTGAGCTGATTTTTGCAAATTTTAATGATATAGACAACTTTAACTTCAAACCTGACAAATGTGCAATCTTAAAAGAAACTGTGAAGCAAATTCGTCAGATCAAAGAACAAGGTAAGAAGACTGAATTAATATCTTGGAGAGTTGAGTTGGTTTCTGTTTTTCCATGTATGAGAAGTCCCCTCGGAGCCCCTTTAATCCATTTCTTATGCTTAAATTATTGATGAGGAAATGATGTCACAGTGCAAGATGAATTCAAGGATCACTTGCAGTGGTTTATAAATAGGCCTTATATAAAATTCAACCATTCCCTAAAGACAGAGGAGACTGAGGTGAGTCAGGGTGATGTAGCTTTTCATCTAGTAAACCCAATTAGGTGTCCACTGGCTCTCCTTTCTACACTTGCAGTTTTCATAGATTGCACAGCAAGCGACCGTCATAAATTGTGAATAAGGAGCCAGTTTGAGATGTAAACCAGAGGTAAGGAAGAGAACACCTCGTGTTTCAGCTAGTCAGCATATTTGATTAAGTTTGAGCCTCAACTGGCCATGCTCTTGGATTAGAATTCTGTATCCTGAGTGACAAGAGATTTGAAAGGCTTTAATCTCTAGTAAGAATTCCTTTGTGAAGTCCAAACAGAGTGTGACAGCTTTCTTCCTGTGGTTTTCTTTTTTTCTGAGATCATTTTATGGTTTTTTTCTTTGATATTTTTGACTACAGAAAAAAAAATTTTAATGTTTTGAATGCATATTTGACTTTGTAGTGCCAAAAATAAATCTTTATTAGACATATACGAACACTGCCTCTGTGCTCAGGGCTAATATATGCTTTGAAGTATCCATGTGTTATTTTCCTTCAGGGCTGGGAGATTATTATCTCTTGTAATGTTTTTGAATGCATCCTCTTAGAGTTCATATTTTTAAGTCTACATTTTATATACTCTAAAAAGATAGATTTTAGGAAAAGATTGTCTTCGTAAGTATGTGAACCTCAAACTTTGTTCCTAGCAAACATAAACTCTTATCTACCTGTTAGCATATTTCTGTCATATCCTTTTCCACTATTGAACTCAGTTCTATGTAGAAGAGTTTTAGAAGACTGGGTGTGGCCTTATACACCTATGATCTGGGCTACGTGGGAAGCTCAGTCAGGACACCTTGACCAATTTATAGAGACCCTAACTGAAAATCAAAACTAAAAATTGCTGGGGTTATAGCTCAGTGCAAGAATTAGGTTTATGCCTGGCTTGGTGGTGCAGGCCTATAATCCCATCACCATGAGTTCAAGGCCAGCCTAAGGAACAGTGACAAAAATAAGACCCTGTCTCAAAAACAAAAAAAGAGAATTGCATTTAATCCCCACTATTGCAAAATAAATACAAGTAAAGTAGTTTTATAACTGTAGTTCTGTCTTTGAAGAATTTATGAATATACAACACAGTTTCTAATCCCAGCCCACTCTGAAAACCAGTCTTTGTTTTCCAGTCAGAATTATCCCACTCAGCCTATCTCAGTCTCCATCTCTATTCTCTTTCTTTTCCTTTCAGTGTTCATTGGTTACCAAAACTGTTGTAATCTCGGTTTAGTACCTTTTTTCTTTTTCGTGTTAGCAAGTATATAAAATAATATTCTTAGAATTCTTGAGAGCAATGATTGGTTGAAGTTATTGAGTCCTGTCAAGTTTCGTATTTCTAGTTGCTGATATCATTGCAGTAGAGAAATCATTAATCATTAGGTTTCAGGGTTCTAAGATTTTGAATTACTCAGTTTTGTGAACATTGCATGTGAGGTAGTACTTTTATGTTTTAAAACAGTTGTATGTATTTTTAACCACTATGAAAGTCTTGCACAAGTAATTAAAGTTTTGCAAAACCTTAGTAATTCCCCCTTGAAACCATAAAACACGTTAAGATGTGTCATGCTGGGCCCATGCCATGTCTTAACTCTGGTGTTAATCGTAAGGCCGCATACCACAACCACCCAAGAAGCAGCAATAATAAACACCCTGTCACATCGTATTCTTACAGTAATGCTCCCACTAATTTGAAAAGCAGCATGTTTTGAAAAGGGAAGAAAAGTTTAATACGAAATGAAAAGCACAAATATGCTTTTAAGTTTTCAACTAATCTAATATTTTGAGAACATTCCTTGCTTAATACATTGTTTATTTGTTTTTTTTATAAAATTGCAGCAAATAGAAGCAAGGTATGTGTTCTGGTACCTCTTGGGAGCTTTTTGATTCTAAGAAAATTATTTTATCTCTGAAATGCCTCCTCATACAGAATTGAGCAGTAACCACACCTGGGTTACATGGCCGCTAAAGACGTTATAAGCAGTGTTAACTCATTCAACAAGGACCTGTCACTGTGAATATTCAGTAGATGATTCTTTCCTTTCCCACATTAAGCAGAGTGGTGCCTTTTTTGTTTACCTGTGCCAAAATCTTCAGACAGTGACCTTCCTTCAGATGGGAAACGTAAGAAGGTTTAAGGATAGTTACTAATATTCTTTCTCCAAGGTCATTTGAAGAAAGTAATTTTCTAGGGCCGGAGAACTTTTGCAACCCATGCAGTCCCCTCCACTGGTGGCTCTGTTTGGGCCAGTTTGATTTCTTTCCACAGCTGAGAGACAGCCAAGGTTGAAGTGCAATGTGTAAGTCAGCCCCAAACCTTTCCCTCTCACTCTGTGTCTCCCTTGCCTCCCACACAACTGTTCCCCCTACCAGTCACCATAAATAAAACCCAACTACCATCTTTACACCATTACTCAAACTTAATTTGTATGTCAGTCACACTTGTCAGCCTGAATAAAATCAATTTGGGAGTTCAAGAGGACATGCCTGTTATATACTAAGCCTATGTATTTGACCCATAAATGTTAAACTGGGTTACGTGAGATGCCATGCCAAAGAATACTACTGAGCAAAGAAACAGGGCTCATCTTCCTGGAACCCCCTCCTTTTTCATAAGCTGCATGCACCAGCCAACATGTGAACTCTTTCCCTGAACTCCCAGTACCTCATAAGCTGCTCCTCAATTCTGTACACTTATACTGTACATGAAAGAGAGTAGAGAGGCTATTTCAGGATAGCCTAAAGGACAAGAATTTGAAGGAGAAGTTACCACGGGCTGTTTAAATTAATAAGCATTCTCTGTGCCTAGCACCTTATGAGACACACAGGTAGTAGATGCTGGCCCTCCAACAGCATGCATGCAGACATTGTAGAAACAGAGCAAGTAAACACAAGAGTTTGATGCTACAAGTGGGATCACCATTAAATATGAAATTCCATTCATGTTAGTGGTTTTCCTTTGGCCCACATTCATAAGTCCTTAGTTATGAATTAAGTTACTAACTTAGTAATTAAGTTGGACCTTCTGTTGTGACTAAATTCTCTGCAAATTTTGAATTCCAGCTAAGTTTTAAGTAGTTCTTACTATATGCTAGGCATTTTAAAAATTTCTTAGATTTGGTAATTATTTTAATACTTAAAATATGCCATTGGGGCTAGGATGTAGCTCAGTGGTACGGCACTTGCTTATCATGTTCACAAGCTTGGGTTTAATCCTCAGCACTGCTCGAAAAAAAGAAAGAGAAATTAAACATTACCGAGGAATTAAGTATATTGTTTTCCCCTTTAATAGTTGGGGACCTGATACGTGGATACTTAACTAGCTTGGCCAGAGTCCCATGCACTAAGTGATAGAAGAGCGTGGAATCCAGGCAGGCAGTCTGGCTTGAGACTGCATCTAAATCAACAATGCAGATTTTCAATACTTAATTATAATGCTTCTTTTGATCTGGTGTGGTGATGCTAAATGTTTAAAGCTTGTGTTCTATAACTTAAAAAGTGTAGTTTTTAATAAATGTCCTTTTTTGCCAACTCAGGCTAATATTGCTTTTGCTTCACAGAAGAATTATAAATAATATGAAAGATATACTACTGTATTAATGATATCGTTTCAGTCTTCTTAGATGGAAACTTATACATTTCTATAGAAAGGATATGGTGATTCCTGTTCCCTTATAAAAGATGAAATTAAAATATAAAGTACTTTTAAAAATGGCTTTTTGTTTGTTTGTTTTGGTTTGGTTTGGGGGCATGGTGTTGATTTTTGAGACAGAGACTCACCATATATATATAGTTTAGGCTGGCCTTGAACTCATTATTTAGCCCAGACAGGACTTGAACTCGTGACTCCTCTTGCCTCCAACTCCTGAGTGCTGGAGTTACAGGCATGCACCACCATACCCAGCTAAGGGCTGTTTTAAATATTGATTCATTTTCACTATCCTTGTAAGGAACCTCCTCTATTAACCCAAAGTTGCCACACTTTATTTTTTCCTTAAGGTAATTACAGTAAAATTAATATCATTATTTGAAAACCATTTGTTACTTCATTTAAATTCACTTTGGTGTAGTGTATTTGAATATAGGATTTGTTTTACTAGTTAATACTGAATTTGTCTCAAACTTCTGTTATTTTTCTAAAGAGGTTTTATTAATGAGTATCAATAGGAATAAAAACTATTGCAAAAACCTGGTTTAGTATAAACTATGTTGGGGATGGGGTGGCATCCTGATTGGATCAAGCAACCTAAAAGACATTCCAGTTTCTCATTAGAATTACTTATTTTGGTATTTGGTACTTTACATGAGAATGTTAGGGTCCCAGATAGCTTCATACATGTGAATTTCCCCAAAGACTGGGGATACATCATGAAAATATAAAGAAGTATTGGGGTGGAAGGCAGTGTGCAGGAGTCAATAATGGCAGCCAGTTATTAAATTTTCAAGAATTTTTCATTATATGAACTCAAACTATACAGAAACCAAAGCTAAAGAAAACTAAAATTTTTTTCTAAGCCGTTCATGTCTTCTGCCTACTTTGAAATACCATATAGTAGTGTGCATGTGTATATCTTCCTTCTTAAATCTGAGTTAGTAATATTACATTGTTAGATTGAATTCCATCATATTGAGACTATTTCCACCATGGAAAGTGTAAACGCTACAACTCAGGGCTTGATTTATTGTTTTGTTGGCTGTCACTGTAGATTTAAGAAAAGAGAAAGCATTAATAGATAATTTCTAACATTTTAACTTTAACTGTGCGTGCATGCACATACAAAATGTGATCCATTTCAATGAAAAAGTCACTCATGAGTTGATAGTTTAATTTATATATACAATATACATCTCCATTATTTCCTTTGCGTCTTATTAAATAGAAATTTCAGTCAACATTCATTTGGAACCATACCCTCGCTAATTGTCATAGGTTGGCTGCAGTATAAGAATTTGGCAGAAATCAGCAGAAGCATCTTTGAGTCAATTGACTGTGACAGAATTAATAATAAAGAGAATTGTTTATCTTCTTATCACTTGTACATTATGTACTACATATCCTTTATATAAGTAAAATTTATAATAATCTTGCTCCCTGTCCCTTTCCCAAAGAACTAGTTTTTAAGCATTTGCTAATATACCATTGATTGGATAGGTTGTATTAGTAAAGGTAGGTGGGTGTGTCTGTGAACAAATTTACTAACAAATTATTTTAAATTCTAGGAAATAATGAAAACAACTATAGCACTTAGAGGCAAAGTATATAACCTATTAAAATGATGCTTTTCCTGTTCCCCTTATTAAATGTATGAAGTTGTTATGGTGAAAATTCAGTTACTCAAAACTCAAGTGTAGTCATCAACTCAAAACTGTCACCAAACAAAGTAAACAAAAGAGCTCTGATATCAGACCCCTTCCAGCAGTAGGATATCTGTAATCAGGCTTCTGAGGTGAGGCTTTCAGTCATTGCTTTATTTGCATGTGATGAAACCTTAGAGTGATGGAGTAGAGTCATCTGCTGGAAAGGGTGGGTTAGCAAACTCGACATCTCTTTGCCATGCCCTTGTGGGTGCTCTCACTGAAGACAGGGCTAAGAGTGCTCTAGCAGTGTTTCGCTTGCCTGTCAGATATGTGTGGCATGACTTGGAGATTGAATGGGACACTGACAGAGACAGATACATTACAACTTTATTTTTAAACAAAAGTCCCTTAGCAACTCATGTAGTTTAAGTTCAATTGCCAGCTTCTTTATTATCCTACATACTTGTGAGGATGCTGCTGATAATTAACTGGCCAAAGTCAGCCAGATGTAAACCTGGGCTCATTAATAGAGTGAACCCAGTAAGGGAAGGAACTTTATCATAAATCAGATGAACCAAGTATTTCTCTTCACCAGACCATGTGCAAGTTTGTTAACATCTCTGGGCCTTTAATCCCAAATCCTTTAAAAGGAATCATAATGACCACTTTCTAAAGTTATTGTGAAGAACCATGTTTGTAAAGAGCTTTACCTAATGCCTGGCACATAGAAAGATTAATGGTAGTTTTATTTTTACTGTTTCTAACACCTGTCCTTATAGATAATCCGCTAATTTAAATTTTTTTCCTAATAGCTCAATATTGATATGTAAATGAGTAATTTTGGGATTTTTTTGTTAGATTTTAAAGCCTTGTTCTTATAATGTTCTTTTTATTTTAATAAAGAAGTAAATAGAAAATATTCAGTCAGAGATTGAAATTAGAAAATTATGACTTGATATAACTACTTCTGAACCCTTCCCACTAGTTCTGGTCCTGCTGCTGGGTCTTAACAGCTTCCTGCTTGTCCGTGTTACCTGACTAACATTTTATAAGAATTTTACTTTAAGGAGAACGAAAAAGGGCGCGAGTGTTGCCAGTGTTCATTTCATCCTTGCTTACTTCAACACAGAAAGGAATGTGGCCCTAGCTTATTCTTTATTTTTTTAAAGGTACTATTCTATTGTGTTATATTTTTTAACACTATGTATAAATGTGCATACATTTTTAAAACATACCATCATTGCCATTCATCTCAAGGATGATATCTCTTTCCAGTTGGGGAAATACAGTAACATGTGAATTAATGTTTCATCTAAGTTAATATAATCGCCTTAGAACTATTTTAACCACACAGTACTTCTTTCCTCTGTGTCTTCTCTCTTGTCTCAGTCTTTAAATTCCCTTGATATCATTCCTAATATTTCTTTTTTTCTAATAATCTACCTCCTTTTTTTTTTTTACTCCACGCTGTTCCTTACTGTGTGTGTTCACTGAAGTCTGTTTCTTTAGCTTCTGTTTTGGCCCAGATTTTGCTCCTTGTGTTAGATAAATATTGAAAAATATATAATATCATGTCTCAAATTATAATGTTAGGTAAAATATTATATGACACTGTAATTATAGTACCATAGGATACACTCATCTGTCCTCTGGTAAAAGTCTTATGTTCTGATTTTTGAATTTAGCTTCATTGGTTCTCTTCAAATATACATAAAGATTATGTATTTGTTTCTATTGTCTACTGAGAGGCTGGAGGTCCTCCTGAGGGTTGTGGACATCACAGCCTGTAGAATGATGAACTTTGTGCCAGTAGATGAATTTCCAGGAGATTGTGTTTAATCATTGATACTCAAGACCACGTACGTACATCAGTGTATGTAAGATGGACCCATGACCTTCCCAGGTGTAGCCCAATACTGTACAAAACCTGTTCCTTTGGTTTTAAACTTTTTAAAATTTCTCGTGAATAACTACCTGCCTCTAATTTTTTCTATATGTTATATGTATGATACTTAATTATTTACTATCTTTCATTATGGTATGTTGATTTTGGCTACCATCTTCTATTTTCTACATAAATTCATGCATAAAAAGTTCTTGTATGTCAAGACCTGTGGTTCATATACTGAAGTTAGTGGAAATTATTTAAAGCCCAAGGGATTGCTACCAAACAACTGAGTACTCCCTATCACTTAAAAATATATTTTTATCTTGTATTGCTTCATTACTTTAAATACCTGATTCATTATTCAAATTACCTATTTATGTTTTAAATGGTAAAATGTGTATAACTATAATGAGAAGTCAGCTATTTTACTGAGGTTCTAAAGCACACGATGAGCAACTTTTCTGTCACTGCATTCAAGCTTTTCTCATTTTGTATTTCATTTGACAATATTATGCTTAGGAGCAGATCTTTGTAGCTGTCTTTAGAGGTCATTAAGCTTCTTGCATGTGCAGATTAATTATTTTCATAATATTTCAGAGGTTTTAGGCATTAATTCAAAGGTACATTGGGGTTTTGGCTCTCTCCTTCCTTCTGAAATTTCCACTATGCATATATTCTTGCACTTGGTGCCACTTTTACATTTCTCTGAGACAGTCTTCAGTTTTGTTGATTTTATTTTCTGTTCTTTAGATTGCATAATCTCTATGCATCTTCCAATCTGAAATTGCATTTTTCCACTAAACTACTCATAATTCACTTATTTTCATTTAGATTAATGGGATCTTTAAAATTAATGAGCAGAGGTGAGATTACTGTTCTCATTTTCTCCTAGGAACCTCCTTATTCTTTTATTTTATTTCTTAGTCACATAGAAATTGTTCTGTTTGGGGTCTGTTAAAAAGACAGAGTCTCACTATATAGTTGACACTGACCTGGAACTCACTATGTAGCCCAGGCTGGTCTCAAACTCACAGTGATCCTCCTGCCTCAGCCTCCCCCAGTGCTGGGATTACAGGCATGCGCCACCACGCCCGGCTCACAGTTTTAATAGATTTTAGATGAAAAGAATTTAAATAATTTAATATGCCCTTATGCTTTAGGATTTTAACAATTTCTGATGAGCTCTCACTTCAAGACATTTCATACTCTAAGAAAAGTATTGACATCCCATGCTTTCTTGATTACATTGGACTGTATGACAAGAAATTAATTGGTGGCACACAGTTGTAATCCCAGCACTCTGGGAGGCTGAGGTAGGTAGGATTTAAGTTCCAGCCCAATCTGGCAACTAAGCAACTTAGTGAAACCCTATCTAGAAATTAAAAGGGCCATGATGTAGTTCAGTCCAAAGGCCCTGGATTCAATCCTGGTACTGCCAAAATGTAATAAATTCTGACTCCCTGCTACATGTATTGATTTCATCCAAGAGCAAACATTTAATAAAATTTTTATTGAGTAAATACTGTAAGATATGTTGCTCCCTGGGGAAATTCAGCCATCTATAAGTACTTGAGTCTTTTCCTTGGAGCTTTCATTCATTTGGGAAGAAATCACACTCTAAACAGCTAGCCATAGGGTGTTGGAGGCAGAAGAAATGAGTGTGATTAAGGAAACTGGTGCCAACTTCTAGGAAAGTAATAAATTTAAACTGGGACTTTCTGTAAGATTAAGATTTTAATTAAGTAGGAGCTAGGGGACCAGGGATATTATTATAGCTCATTGGTTCCACTGCCTGCCTCACCAGCGCAAGGTCCTGAGTTTGATCCCCAGTAGCAACAACAACAAAAAAAAAGGAAGTAGGAGCTAGGATAGGCCAAGACACTCTAAACAGGAAACAGGGAAGCTTGAGTGTCACAGCACCAGTGCTGTACAGTGTGTGCCAAGTTGGGCTGGACGGCCACAGAGTAAGAAGGATGGAAGCATTTGGATTTGAGGCTGAAAAGAGCAGATCACAGTCCAATAGGAGGACACACATGGCACATTGGAATTTGGAGTGGATGACATCAAACAAGAGGCCTCTGTTTGCAGCAGGTTGGCTTGACATCATCTCTCATGGTCTCTAGACTCTAGAGATACTCTCTACTAGGAATTGGCAATGTTGGGTTTTGGGTTTTTATTTTATTTTTTTAATGATACTGATTCTTGGGGTAGGAGACACACATAACTAATTTTAAAAATGAAGTTAGATGCTAGCGAACTATAAAATGTGCCCTTCTGTAATAAGAAATAAAAGCCGGGCATGGTAGTGCACGTCTGTAATCCTAGCACTCGAGAGGCTGAGGCAGGAGGATCACTGAGTTCGAGACCAGCCTGGGCTACATAGTGAGTTCCAGGTCAGTCT
This sequence comes from Fukomys damarensis, assembly GCF_012274545.1. NCBI lineage: Eukaryota > Metazoa > Chordata > Mammalia > Rodentia > Bathyergidae > Fukomys > Fukomys damarensis. The sequence goes on from NW_022900917.1 coordinate 40,876,808, forward strand.
CAACTACATGGTGAGACCCTGTCTCAAAAAACCATACACACAAAAAAAAAGAAATAAAAAGTGTCATTTTATAAATAATCTTCCTTTCATTTCTGACGTTAATGGGGTTTAAAAGGAGCAGGAGGAAGTGGGAGTTTGGACGTAAGAGAGCTGGACAGAGATGATGAGCAGGCATACCCAGAATCACCCATGTGTAAATTTAAATACAAAGAAAAAGACATTTTTAATAAAAAATCTTATTTTCTAGTCTTTCGACATATCACTAATGACTTAGCATGGAGTTATATGTGACAACTGTGGGCATGCATGCCAGCCATCACGTCTGTCCTAACCCTGCCATAGTTTTAGTAAAGAGTGCCTTCACGTCTCATGGCTGTTCACCCCTCCTCTGTGCCTATCAAAGGAGCTGAATCAGTGCTCCTGCCTCTTCTGTTGCTAGGGCTTAGCACTGAGCCCATCCCTTGGCCACTGTGCCCACGGGAACCATGGAGGATTCCTATAGAAGAATCAGCTAAAGATGTTCCCCCGTGACCCTCTTAAAGGAATCGTGTTGATCATTCAGCTGCAATCTCAGTGCTATGAGTAGTACAGCAGACAAGTTCGTCTGTCATCTGTCTCCAGGCCTCCTGTTCTCCTAGCACGTGTTCCCCGTAACATCCACAGGCATTGGCACCCTCACGTGGTTGTTTCCTGCCCTGGTTCCTTCACCTGCTGTGCCTCTCCTCCCTCTCAGCTGGTTGACAGCTACTCACCTCCTTAAGGTCAAAGCACGTGACAGTATCTAGGGGGATGATAGTAAGTAGAAGGTCCAGCGGCCAAGGAATTTCACCAAGACCCAGGCCTGGCCAGTTTGGCCTACTGTTCTGTTCTCCTCTTGTGTTCCATTTCATGAGTGTGAATTCTCAAGATCCTTACCCTGAACCACTTACTGCAACAAATGCATACTTAGGCATTTTTATTTGTGTCTTTACTCATCCTCTTTCTTCTGATTCTGCAATGCCTGTTTCTTGCTTCTTCCTATTCCCTCACAGTCCTATTCTTCATTCTTCATGGTGCCTCTCGCTTTTTTTCTCAAATCACCTCTCACTTCCCAGTCAATATGAACTCATTCCCTTTGACACTCCATGTCATTTCCTGTACTAACTAATCTTCAGATTTTGCACGCTTCTCTTTTTCCTCCCTGATTGATTGACAGATGTATTAATGGCAGAGATTGTGTCTACTCATCACCATTACCTATGAAGTTCTGAGCAGTGTTTGTTTCAATTTATATAAACCATACCTGACATTTTTCTGAGGTCTAGTCATGTAGTGAGGAGTTTTTTGTTTGTTTGTTTTTTGGTTTGGTATTTTGGGGTTGGTTGGTTGGTTGGTTTTTTTTGTTTGTTTGTTTGTTTTTAATTTATTGGTACATTCTAGGTAGACAGTACAGTTACATTCATTACTGGGATCTTGTACCTTTACATTCCAGGTCTTGGTTTGGTTGGTTGGTTTTGAGACAGGGTGCTGTGTAGTCCAGGCTGGCCTCTAACTCATGACCATGTTTTTGCCTCAGCCTTCCTAGTGCTGGGATTACAGGCAGGTACCACCACACCAGGCTATATGATGGGTTTATATCAAGAAAATACAACCTAAATTCAAGAACTTGAAATGTGTATCCTAACTGATCATATTCCCTTTCTTATACAAGGATTTCAAATTATAGTATTTTAGCCTCCTTAAAGTACATTAGTGCCTTAAAAAAGTTGGATGATGAACTGGCCATTTTCTTAGACTCTAATGAGCTTAGCTCCAGAGTCTCTCTTGTTTATGAGGAGGAGGAATCTTCCAGGCTAACTAGAGTATATTTTGAAATCCTAAGAAGAGAAGTGGTTTATAATTTTTATAGGTATATTTATTGTGATCTTAGATCTTAGATTAATATGGAGTATTTTTCCCTAATGGTATATATTTTCTATCAAACTAGAATATATAACATAGAAAATACAGTCACAATTCAGAGCTCTGCAGACACTGGATGTATTAATTTTGAAACAACTCATATCTGAAATTTTTCCAGGAATGTTAAATTTCCATAACCTAAGTTTACATATGATTCATTATGTAGTTTGAAGAATATTGCTATTTTTTAATAATGGTATTTTTGAGAAATTAATTAAATATCTGGGGTGTTGTAATAAGACTTTCCAATTGCATTATAATCGGCTCTCTATGTATTTATTCACTATATCAGAAATAGCTAAATAGGATCAAATTTATATATAGTAATTTAAACAGAATAAATAAAAGAGATGAGAGGGGGCCAGGATTTAGCTCAGTGGTGCCATGACTTGCCTCACAAGCACAAGGACCTGAGTTCCATCCCTGGCACCAAAAAAGAAAAGGGTCAGAGATTTAGCTCAGTGGTACTGCCACCTGCCTCACAAGCACAAGGTCCTCAGTTCAATCCCCGGTACTAAAAAAAATTAAAAGATGAGGGCACCAATACCACTATTTTATCCTTTTATTATTCTTCAGGGATTGTTTGCATCCCCAGTATCACCAAAAGGAAATGTTCATATAACACTTACTAATTAAAGATTCTAGCTACCAGTTAACCTGAAAATTGATTTTAATTTGACCCTTTTTATGGTGGTAAATATATATAGCAAAATTTACAATTTTTAAGCATGTAGTTCGGTGGCATTAAATACTTTCATATTGCTGTGCAGCCATCACTATTCATAGAATATGAATTTATAACTCTAGATACCTCAAGCAAGTAGAATAATACATTATGTATCTTTCTGTGACTGGCTCTAGCTCACTTCAATTAGCATATAGTCCTCCAGTTTGAAACATGTTGTAGCAATTGTGTCAACTGTGTCACCTCCCTAGGGGTAGGAAGTGGTAAGTCACAATTACACATTCATATTGTCATAACTCACAGAGAAAGAAATTAGAACAATACTATTCACAGTAGCATCAAGAAAAATAGCCAGGCGTTGTGGCGCATACCTATAATCCCAGCACTCAGGAAGCTGAGGCAGGAGGGTCACTGCAAGTTCAAGGCCAGCCTGGGCTACATAGTGAGAATAACAGAGAGAGACCCTGTCTCAAATACATACATACATGCGTACTTAGGAATTAACCTAGTGAAAGACCTCTACATCAAAATCTATAATACTTTGAAAAAGGAGATCAAAGAGGACCTCAAAAATGGAAAGATATTCTGTTCCTGTGTAGCCCACACCAGTATAATACAAATGGCATACTCCCAAAACTGATGTATAGATTTAATAAAATCCTAATCAAAATACCAAATTGTGAGCTGGGGAATTTAGCTCAGCGGCACCACACCTGCCTTGCAAGTGCAAGGTCCTGAGTTCGATCTCCAGTACCCCAAAAAAAAAAAAAAATGCTCAAAGAACTGCAGAAAACAGTCCTAAAATCCATATGGAAACAGAAAAGACCCAGAATAGCAAAAGCAATCCTGGGTAACAAGAACAAAGCAAAAGGTATCACAATCTCAGACTTGAAGTTATATTACAAAGCTACAGTAATTTTTTTTAAAAGAAAAAAACAGTGTGGTAATGACACAAAAACAGAAGGATCAGTGGGACAGAATAGAGGATGCAGAAACAATATCAGGCACATTCATCTATTTGATTTCAGACAAAAGGGCCACAAATACACACTACAGGAAAGATAGCCAATATCTACATGCAAGAGATTGAATCTAGACCCTTATCTCTCACCATGTACTAACCCTAAGTCAAAATGGAACAAATATCTAAATGTTAAAACAGAAACAGTCTGCTAGAAGATAAAATAGGTAAAACTCTTGAAGACATAGGCATTAAAAAGGACTTTCTGAACAGAATTCCAATTGGACAAGAAACAGCATCAAGAATCAATGAGTGGGATTGGGCCAGGGATTTAGCTCACTGGTTCCGCCACCTGCCTCCCAAGCACAAGGTCCCAAGTTCTACCCCCAGTGCCAAATAAAAAGGAATCAATAAGTGGGATCATATCATGAAAAGCTTCTGTATGGCAAAGGAAACAACCTTCAACAGAGCGAAGAGACAACCTACGGAATGGAAAAAAATTTCTGTCAGCTACTCCTCAAACAGAAGTAATATCTAGAATATGTAAAGAAGTCAAAGACCAAACCAAGAAATTAGAAACTAAAATGAATAATCCCAGAAATACAAATAAATACATGAAAAAATGTTCAACCTTGCTGGCCATTACAGAACTGCACATTAAAACAACACTGAGATTCCATCTTATTCCAGAAAAAAAATTACTGTCATCAAGAAATTAAATAATAGAGCCAGGTGTGGTGGTGTATGTCTGTAATCCCAGCACTCAGGAAGCTAAGGCAGGAGGATCGCTGTGAGTTCAAGGCCAGCCTGGGCTACGTAGTGAGTTCCAGATCAGTCTCTACTACATAGTGAGACCCTGTCTCAAAAAAACCAAAAAAGAAATTAAATAGTAAACACTAAGGAGGCTGCAGAGAAAAAGGAACCCTTTTACATTGTTGGTGGGAATGTAAAGTAATACAACCACTATGGGGTTTTTTTGTTTTGTTTTTTGGTACCGGGGATCAAACTTGGAACCTTGCACTTGCAAGGCAGGAGGCAGAACCACTGAGCTAAATCCCCAGCTCAGTACAACCACTGTGGAACTCAGTATGGAAATTCCTCAAAAAACTTTCAATTTCTGTTCAGCCTAGTTGTTCCCCTTCTAGGTTTCTTCCCAGAAGAATTAAAGGCATCATATTACACTGATAAATGCATACCCATTTTATAGCAGCAGAATTTATAAGAGCTAAATCCTAGAAGAATACTATATATCAATCATCAGATAAATAGATAAATAAAATGTGACATTTATGCACTATGAAGTACTACTCTGCCATAAAGGATAAATGAATCATTTGTAGAAAAACGGATACACCTTGAGACCATAATGTTAAGTATACCAATAATACAAGCTTAAATTGTTCATAGTTTCTCTTATATGAGAAACCCAAAATACAAAAAAAGAGCAAGATAAAGAATACATTATTGAAAGTAGGGAAATGATCATTTTCAAATGGAAAGAGGATTGTGAGATGGAGGAAGAAGAGGAAAACAATTGAGATACATGTACATGTACCAACTCACCAAATGAAATGTAAGTGTTAATGCAAACATACTAATTTTTAAAAAGTGAGTACCTCCTTTGTGTTGAATACCAGGGTACAGCAGCACACAGGTAGTATGGCTGCCTCCAGCCAGGACTTGGAGTCTAGCAATAGGAAAGACAGGGCATGGAAAAGTAAATCACAGTACAAAATCGATTTCTAGAATAAAGCAGGGGTGTAATTTTGCCTGGGGTTCATAGAAAGTGAGGTCTAGCCTTTAAGCTCGAAATGAACATGTAAGTTAGGACCTATAACATTGAGTTCTGGTGAGATCTAGTATATATGTAAACAGTAATACATTCATGCAATTTGTAAATACACGTTTTTATACATTATATATAAATATATCAAAAAGGCTTATCGAGTTCTAAAAATAATTTCTTCTAAAGAATCCTTGCCTAGTCAGTGGATGTGATTAGTCTTAGAGCTGATAAGGAATGATGAGGAGCTGTCACACTGCGACCTAAGACCAAGAGAAATCTGAAGTTCGAGTGCTTGTGATGATGGTTTCCTTTTCACCACACCCTTCTGGCTTTCTTCCTCCCTATTGCATACTCCTTACAAAATGAAGTTAACGCCTCTTTAGTACCCCAGATCTGCCCTTTGTGCCCTGCAGCATCAGCAGTGGCTTCTTGTTTGCCCACACATCCACTCCTTGTCCTGCAAGTTCCTTCATTGCCATGTTTCTGTTGACCCTTTACTCTGCAAAAACCCTTCTCCTTTTGGTTCATTCTCATGCACACTGCCTTCTAATCCTCATCTAAATCTTGGCTTTTTTGTCCCTAACTGAATTCCTTCCTTAGTCAGTATTTGTTATTTCGGTCTTCACTCTCACATCTGTGCTAATTACTGCCAAGTTTAAATCTTTGCCTTGACGTTTCCCTCATTCACTGCACATATACTCAGTGAAGATCTTCTCCAGCTGTACCTCTCTTGCAATTTAGCTCTCCATCCAGCTTTCTAGCTACCTATTAGATAGATAGTGGTAGCCTATAGGCACCTTATTTTATCATGTCTCAGGCTGAACTCATTTTCTCCTCTGTCTTCTAAAGAGAATGGCTTGTCCTTTTTGTGTGCACAGTCTCAGTGCCTGTGACATCATATACTAATCTCCTGTTTTATGCTTGCCTAGGTTAGAAACCTAAATTCTAAATACCCATCTTCTCTTTTACTTCTTCTGCACAGTCAGCTGGACACCCTGTATTCTGTGATTATCCAGCACCTTTTCTTCCACATTTTTATTCTCAGCACTCTGAGACACTTTGGCCAGGCATGGTGGTACACACCTGTAGTCCCAGCACTGGGGAGGCTGAGGTAGGAGGGTTGCCACAAGTTCAAAGCCAGCCTGGGCTATGTAGTGAGTTCAAGGCCAGACTGAACTACATAGTGAGACCCTATCTCAGAAAACAACAGCAACAACAAAAAGACATCTTTTCTTCTCTTAACTCATCTCTTGCTTCTTTATAATCCTCCCCCTCTGCTACCAACATTTACTTCCTTAAAATATGTTATACTGTATATGTAATTTCTCTTCTCACAACTTTGAGTCTCCCTGCCTGTAAAATGCCATCAAAGCCCTTGACCATCTGATCCCAGCTTATTTTGCAGATGTCTGCTGCTCTTGGCTATCTAGTCATCTTCTAAGCAAACCTCAAGCCTTAATGATTCTTAACCTATAACTGTATGGCTTATGTGTCATTGTTAGATAGCATTTTATATTGCAACAAAGACTCCCTGTTGTCATGTCGATCAACTCTCTGATGGAGAAACCATGGCTTATTAACTTTTATATCTTTTTCATTAATAACTTAACACATAGGAGATACTTCTATGTTTATATAAAATGACACCCCATAAAATGGGGTTTAGAAAAGATATGAAAGCAACAAGAAATTTAGGATTTTCTTCCTTCAAAGCTCTAGGAGGATATAAATAAAATTATGGCGGCATTAAGGGGGACAGCTTTTAAGCACCACCATTAATTACTCTGTCAATTTGAAATAAATTCCAGTGGTGTTGTCTGGAAATGACCAAAGATGGTGCTGTAATTATCTCCTTTAAACATGGCGATTCATCAGTACTTCACACTTCTATTCATCACCCATGTACTGTGTGCCTTCTGTATGTCACATACTATGCTGGGCTTCGGGAACATAAAGAGAAGAAACCACTGTCCCTTCTCATCTAAGGGCTCTTAGTCTGCTGCAGGCAATAGTCTGAAGAAATCACTGAAACCCCTTTTGGACAGCAGCTCCTCAGCATATATAAATCCTTCCCTAGATTTGGGATCCCCTAGAAGGAGGCCTGTATCATCCAGCTTGGATGCACCTGTATTTAAGAAGCAGCGAAGCTGATAATGTGAGCCTAAGAAAAAGAAGATACATAAATCAGTATGTGCATAATAGGTAGTTAGATAGCCAGCTCTGATGACAGAAAGTAGGAAATAAAGCATTTTTTTCCTTACCAAAAAATAGTATATTGTAAGGTACCATATGGGTAATTTTCAAATGAATTATGATGGTAAGAATCATAATTTTTTGTATCTAAGACTACATATATATAGTTTTTGTCTTTACCAATATAAAAATATCATATATACATTCATACATATTGTTGTCTGCCACTTTCTCAGCTCACTGAGAAACCTACTGTGTTCTCCGTTTAATTTATGTATTACCTCTGATTTCAAGACTCCTTCAAGACTGGTATTATTCTCTGTATTTTATTGATAAGGAAATGATATAAGGAAACAATAGGAAGGTTGAAGCCATCAAACTAGTAAGTAAGTAGGTGTAAACAAAAATTCAGACTGCAGTCTGATGGTAATTTTGAAGCTTAGATCTTTCTACTATGTTCCATCATATGTCTCTCAGAATGACTATCTTCAACTTTGCCCTTTTTTATTATGAGAGAAAATTTTTTCCACAGAAAAATTCCAAAAGTAGCACACTCAAAACCAAGACCAAGATTTTTAGTAGTGACTGCTTTGTCACTAGAGGTATCAATGAGAAGAGATTTTGATGATAATTTTGGGTTAAATGTGGTTTTATGAACTATCTTCAGTCTTACCATGACTACAGCCATGGGACCCCATAGGCTGAGGAAGCATTGCAGCAGATGGCACCTCTGAGGTATAATAGCCTCTAGCTTGGTCCTGTGCATTCTACACACTGATGTGTTTCTATCCAGGCACCTATGATTCTGATGGGTATCTATCAAAGGGAAAAGAAAAAAGCAGAGAGGTTAGTATCCTTTTCCTCCAGATGTTAAGTTGTTGTTCAGTGAAGAGTTTGGGGCTTCACCTTCTGAATTCTGTTGCTCTATATTCAGAACATTCACATTTTCCTGTGATCTTAAGGGACATAAAATAAGGGGTACAGTACTGTCTGCTCTAATGCTTGTGCCTCTTGGCAAGTTATCTTACAGGTGGCTGTAGTTAATCATGGTGTAGCATGCAGCAGGAGGTGAGGGCAGCATGTTTGGAGTGGTAAAATAATGGGGCGATCCGCTCTTAAGAAGAATGTCATAGGCTGTGTAAGATGAGATGGAAGGACTCGTCAGATAAAGCAGTTTTATATTACCATTTAAGGGACTTTAAAGTATTGGGATTTATGGTCTAATAATCTGATTGCAAAGATAACATCAAACAAAGTGTAATTAATATTACAAGCCAAGAGCCAGATGAGTGTTATGAAAAATAAACAAGAATATTCATTGTACACTTTCAAAGGCAGACTCATCTTCAATAATAAAGCCTGTGCCTCCAGACCCCTTATTTGCATGGGCCTCTGTAGTGTCTGGAGTTGTTAAATGTTCTAGAAAGGGGAGCCACATTTCAATCAGAAAGCACTTTATAAGCATTTCAGGTAATATCTAAAGAGATCTCAAGAGGAAAGTTTAATCTTGAACGCTCTAGGGTTTTTAATGCTCTTTCTTTTCTTTATAAATATTCACTTTTGTTTTACTAAAGAAAGCTGCTTCCTCTTACTTGTGTAAGTTCTAGACCCTTCAAAAGTGTAGATCCACCTTAATCCTGTGGCCAATACTGGCAGAGTGTACAACCTACACCCCATCAAGAGCCAGAGTATTGGTCAGCTACCACAGTGGAAATACAAGCCCACTCGTGCAGAGTGTGTGCTGGTGCTAGGTACTGCTGTGTACATACACTGCCTCCTTTTCTCACACAGTCTTCCTATAGGGTAAGTTTAGTTGATTTCTCCATTTTGCTGAAGAGAGAACAAGTGTTTAGGTTTAATCTTCAGTCTTGTCAAGAGTCACACAGTTGAGAGAACCTGAATTTAGGTCCAGATCTCTGCGTAGCTCCAATGCCAGTGTCTTCCAGTGAAAGGGAAGGATAAAATAAACCTGTCAACCAGCTGTTTACTCATGATTTTGCCTGCCATTTGGAAGAAGTTATTGTGAGTGAATGGGATAAGCATGTCAGCTGTTACTTGAAATATATCCCAAAAAAAAGAAAGAAATATATCAAGACGCTATGCTTCAGTTACTGGGGAAAATATTTTTTGAAGATCTCTGGTTCAGAAGATGGATTCACTTGCAAGGCAGGTCAGTTTTTCCTGTCGGGAAAAAAATCCAAGAAAATAAGAAAGTTGCTGTTGTGGCCAAAAATGACTTCTTGAATTAAGCCAGAAAATTAAATACCAAGCTTGTTTTAGAACATTCATTTTATACTCTGCTATGTACAGATGAAGAATTTTTCTGTCAAAGTGAATGTTCTGTTGTCTCATCATTTTATCTGTCCATCTTATTTGTGCAGTGCAACCACTAGGTACATAAGAGTTCTGTCCTTGATAAGTTGTGCTCTCCCATTTCAAGAAATATATTGGGGACAGAACAGACTTTACTGACATTCTGACCACTCTAGTATTCACTGCATTACTGGCTAAAAATAAAGGAATGGATCTGAAGACCAAGAGTACTTAGCTGTATAAAAGACTATACAGAATGTGTTTCAACTTCTGTTTCTGAAAAGATGTTAAATAAGAACTATCCACCTAGAAAACTGGACTTGTGGGATTTAAAATATTTAACATTTTAGATAGTCACACCTATTTGAAATGGTATCTTTACCTGTGTTTCTCCTTTTTTGTCACTTTACAAAATAAAAATCCCAATTCAACATGGTCATATAGAAAAACTATGATTACACAGGACAGAAAAGCTGGTCAGTTAAAATGAAGTTGGATTCTGCTTCTCCAGTATTAGAACTTTGATTCCCTATAATAGATTTAGTGTTCTGTTGGGCCTGGGCATTTGGGAAATACAACATGTATTACGGAAGAAAAAAAAAAGTGAAATACATAGTGCTCGTGTTGGCTTGTTGCCCCTCCCCATATGTTCATCACCAGGTTGGCTTTTTACTCCCAGTTCTATAGATAGCAAACATTACAGAATTTCCAAGCCATTTTGGGAAGTCTGTTTCGTCAACTTCCTTAGACCTGAAATGCTTCTCCGTACAGTGGGGATTCCTTATGTAAATCTGCCTGCACTAGGCAGCCATGTGGAGACCACCATCTTGTAAGATTCTAGATGTTGTATTTATTGTATCTAATGGGAAAAAAGGAATTGGGGGGGAGCAAGACCATTCAGAATTGATAGGATTATACTTCAGCATCCCTAAATTAAGCTTAACTTTCATATCTTAAAAGCCTTTTTCTGTCCTTACGCCACCTTCAATTTGTAGATCCTTTTTGTAAGATTAGGAAAAAAATGACAGTACATTTTATTTGAACTATTGTTAGCTGGAATGTCAAAGATCAAAAAATTTAATTTTTGTCTCTTAGATTATATAGAAGTGTGTGTCTTATGTGATTGAATTTGTGTATCTATTTTCCCATCCACTGTCAAGCTTTCTTAAACATGGGGAGTCTTAAAACCTTAAAACCATTCTTTCCTAAGATTTACTTTTAAATTAATCATTTGGAACAGAGGATATTTTCCATCAAAATAATGTAATTTTGTTATTTCTTGGACCAGTTCGACAAAGCCTGTTGTTACCAATAATGCTTCTAACTAGAATAGTTCTTGAGATGTGGGATATATACATACAGCTGTGTTTTGAATATATAGAGATAATGTGAAGATAAGTTTTTTTGTTGTTGTTGCTTTTTGTTTTGTTTTGTTTTGGTACCAGGGATTGATCTCGGGACTTTGTGCTTACAAGGCAGGAGGCGGAACCACTGAGCTAAATCCCTGGCCCAATATAAGTGATTTTAGAAGCATCAGTAAATTTATTATAATCTTTTCTTTCTGTTGCATCATTTCAAGTATTAGATACTATTCTTTTGGGCATCATTTTTCATTCGTATTTGTTTTTGCCTACCTCACTATGTGGTCCAACCAGGCCTTGAACTTAGGTGGGACTGGACCATTTCTTTTTTCTTTTTTTTTATAATGTTTGAAAATTATTACCACTAGTAGCAAGGAAAATAGCAAAAGAAAAGTCGCAAATCTTCAGGGAATCTTAAAAACTTGTGATTATAGTCCAGATATTCTTTTAAATACTCCAAGAGAAGCTGGACTTCAATCTTTGCCTCTACTTCCACATCATCTTCAGTCTTTAGAAGATCCTTAGTTATCGCTTTTAATCTTTTGTTTGTTTGTTTTTTTGTTTGTTTGTTTTTTCTGTACCAGGGATCAAACTCAGGACCTTGCCCTTTCAGGGTAGGTGCAGTGCCACTGAGCTAAGTCCCCAGCCCTATTTAATCTTATGGGAGATAGTTGTTGGTCTCCTTCACTTCCTTAATGACTTATCCCATGTGTGTGTGTCCAACACACATACCACTGCTGCCTTTTCCTTTCCTTGAGTGCTGTTGAAAAGACAGAGGCCTCACAGTCAAATGGTGTGCTTTAGATTACATGAAGAATTAAAGTAAGGCTCCTCTGTTTCCAGAGGAAACTTTGGCTTACTCTGTGCCTTGCTAGAGGATACTACACTATGTGGCGTGTTGGAAGTATGGAACTGGCCACGTGGTTGTTGGAGTTAGTGGCTTCAAAGCCATAGAAGCTTTACTTAGTATGCAGCCTAATCAGACTATACTTGCTGTCCATTCTTTGCCTATAGAATATATAAAAGCTATTTCTTTTCTTTTTTTTTTTTAGTGGTACCAGGGATAGAACTCAGAACCTTGCACTTGCAAGTAAGACAGCGGAACCACTGAGCTAAATCCCCAGCCCTCCATATTTTTTTAAAATGTACAAATTATGAGCACTTTAACATTTTATCTGAAATGTCTTGGAGTAGAAATGGTGGAAGTTGTTCATCGTGAACCTGAAAGCACAAGGGTTCAATGACAGTATTTGTAAAGACCTGTAATACCAAAAAAAATACCTTAAACCTGGCCGGGAATTTAGCTCAGTGGTTCCACTTTGTGCCTTGCAAATGTAAGGACCCAAATTCGATCTCTGGTACCAAAATAAAGACCTGTAATACCAAATGTTCTTGTTCCAAAGTCATGTGCCTATCAGTTTCTCTTAGTTTTCTTTTTAGTAGGTTTATTTTTTTTCTTTTTATTGAGTTTATTGGTACATTCTAGGTATACTGTACAGTTACATTCATTACTGGGATCTTGTACCTTTACATGACAGGTCTTGGTTCTCATTTTTAGTAGGTTTATTTCTTTTAGCTTCCTTACCACATGTTCTTCACTCAAATAATCTTTGACTTTTAGTCACCCCATCCCCATTTTTCTCTTTAAATAAGTCACATAGAATGCTCATCTTGGGGGCAGGGGTGGAGTTAAGTGGTGCTACACCTACCTGGCGAGCACAAGGTCCTGAGTTCAATCCCCAGTATGAGGGAGGGCGGGGAGTTCATCTTCTCCCAATTATCTTTAACTTTCCTTCGTATAAGTAGGTGATTGTATTAATTCTCCTATCTTGCTTCTATTCCATGTTTCTCTGAAGAGCCCCTTCAGTACTTTCCCAAGTACTCTCCCTCCTTCCCCTTCCCCTGCCCCATGTAATCTTTCTTAGAGATCAGGATTTTAAATTGAGCTCCCAATTTACATTTTGGGTAAGCAAGAGAAAAGATCTAGGTACTCCTGAGTCTTTTAGTTCCATTTCTATCTCAGTGACTTAGGCTTTTTTTAGAAAAGACAGATCTTATAATTTATCTTCTATACATGGAATAGTATGTTTTTCTCTTTACACATACTGCTTAACTGGGTTTCACTTTGAAAATTTAACAAATTAGTTTTATTCCTGCAGGGTGTTCTTAACCTGAATTTTTGAAACTTGTAAGTCTAATTTCCTTTGCAGTGGGTTTATCTTGAGAGGGAATATAAAAAAGATCATTAGCCTTCACATTTTTATTTTCCAAAACTCTTTTGAGCTGCTACAATTCAGAGAGCTAATTAGATCCCGTTAGCATCCTGAGGTGTATGCCTTGTTCCTGGAGTGTTGATGGAAGTTTGTTTTGAGTTAAGTAATCAGCTCAGCCCTTGCCATGTTCATTCTCTGATGAAAGCATTATTAGTGAAAATCTTAGATAATTAGAGTCTGTATTCATTCAGCATCCTTATCAATGCTGTTTCCTAAACTTAACCCTCTAAACAGACTAAGTCTTCCCACTAAATAAATAAAATATATATAAATTAAAACTATCACAGAAATTTCTAATTTTCAGTTGGGTAAGACCCTAACACTTTAGAAAGATAATCCTCTGTTTCAATACTCCGCTTCACCTGGGCCATGTGCCTTAAAACCCATGAGAGGGCAAAGCTTGTCTTTTTTGTCCTTGCATATCATGATTCTTTTAAAAACACAAAATAGTACTTTTTTGAGAAAGAAAATTCTACATGACTGAAAGCAATGACTGGTCCTATCCGTTGCTTGGAGTAGGTAGACACTTGAAGGACTATCTCTGTTGCCTTCTCTACCATATGGATTAGTCCACCTCCATGTACTATCTGCATGGGTTGGCAGTTGCAGCAGGAGGTAGGGATACAAAGATGGAAAAACCAGTCTCTGCTTATGCACCTGACAGTCTGGAGAGAATTCTGTGAAGATCCAGGTCTAAGAGTTGTCCATATGATGTATCAAATGATATTTTGGCTAAGTTAGGAAAGAGAGAGGGTAACAGCTTGGATCCCCCGAGATTCTGAGATTTCTGTGAGGAAATGGCACCTACTAAACCAAGAAGGCCATAGTTATCATCCAAGAAAGGGGTGGCCCATGAAAGCCCAGTGTTGCCACCTGAGCTGGCCTGTTCTGTTGGACACACCCCAGTTGAAAGGGAGTTGAAGGCATCATGTTACCCTAGATGGACTTGTTCAGAGGAAAAAGGGCAGGTGTTTCCCCTCTGTGAAATAAGTGCTACTGCCCCCCCATGGCCAAAACCGCGGCGGGGGGGCAGCATTATTATACTGCTTACAGTAGAAAGCCGGGCATAGTGGCACATGCACCGTGGGAGGCTAACACAGGAGGATCATAAGTTTGAGCCCACCCTGGGCACTTACAGACTTTAGCAAGACCCTGCCCACCCCCCCCAAACACACACACACACACGGGACGTAGCTCAGTGTAAAGGGTCTAGGTTCAGTAATCAATAGTGCAAAAAAGAAAAATATTCAGGGCTGGGAATTTATCTCAGTGGTTCCAGTGCCGGCCTCGGAAGCATAAGGGCCTAAGTTCAATTCCTGGTACACCAAAAAAAAAGACAAAAAAAATGTTTCTGATTCAATTTCTGTTTTATCACTAAGACATAATAATGTTTTTTCCTTTTATTAAAAATTTATCTGGCTTCCAGGTGTGGTGGTGCACACCTGTAATCCCAGCACTCAGGGGCTGAGGCAGAAGGATCACTGAGTTTGAGACCAGCCTGGGTTACACAGTGAGTTCCAGATCAGTCTCAACTACATAGTGAGACCCTGACTCAAAAAAAAAAAAAAACCAAAAAGACAAAAACAAAAAACAAAAACTTATCTGGGGCCAGGGATTTAGCTCAATGGCACCATGCCTGCCTCAAAAGCACAATCCCTGGTATTGAAAAAAAACAAATTAACCTGCATTTCATTTTGAAATGGCCTTTTGAAGCCTGTCCATTCCATTTTTAAACCTTAATGATTTCGGATTGTTGGCAGTTATTTATAGTAAGTTACTTAACTTTTTTTTATAATTAGTGAATAGGTCTGTTTGATTGTTTGTAAGACTGTGTAATTGTCAGTGCAGAATAGTATTGTTAGTGCCTGTCTTCTATAGAGCTCAAAGTGTTCCACGTATATTATTATTATATTAAGCCTCATAACATCCCTGTGAGGCAGGGCCATTTTGCAAGTGATTATAGATTGCTGTGCTGAATCAGCAGAGCCTTACAGCATTATGATAAGCTTGGAAAAGATTGAGGTCATGTACTAACTTGCTCTCAGGAAACGCTATATGCAGCCAAATATTTTTGTTGGCAGTACAGAGCTGACAACTGCCAGCCACATTTCTAATCTCTGGGAAGCCCACTGTCCATTGGTGTGATTAAAAACAATACAGTTTGAAAAGACAAATCTGAGATAATACTTGGTTCCTTTAAGAGGCAGGTGAATTACAAATGACATGAGTCCAGCATCCCCCTGAAATCCAGGCTTTAAGTCTGCAGAGAAAAACTGCTTTCTGCTCTTATGCTTCCTCTGAAAACTAGGCCTGCCCAGCCCCCCTTGCAGTCATCCTCGCCCACGTTATCTGCCTCACCTATAAGCTCTCACCGGCAGGCAGGATTTCCAAAAACAAGTTTTGTGGATTCAAATTATCCGTCTGCTTTGAGCTAAACTCATTTGAGAATTCCACTGGATAGATCTTTTCTGAAGTCTTGATCACTGTACAGTACTAACTCATCTAGCAAATTAAAGCTTAGTTGGGATAATTAAGATTGAAAGTAAGAAAACATTTTATGAAGATTTTATTTTATTTCATTATTTGAGTGGATGTAGAATATTATGGAAACATCTCTTGTGGCTAATACTGTAAAGCAAACGAATTTTAAACTAATTTAAGTCAGTTAATTTAATAGGGAATAACATAATTACTATTGTTTTTTGTGTGTATTTATAATAAGCTATTGAATTGTGATACATTCCATGGCCTATGTGGATGGCTATAATTCACCTGCAAACTTTTCTGTCTTGTCTATTAATAGCTATGGTGCTTGCTATATGTCTATTGTGGCTTAAACTTTTCTGTAAACTACTGGAGAAGAAATTAACCAGATTTTCAAATGACAATTTTTCTGATTTCTTCAAGTGGATTTTTGTAAGTCCTTATAAGTATTTAAGAGCACATTTCTGATGTAAAATCCTGGAGAATTACTAAATTCACCCAAGGCATCACAATATTTTCCCCTGAATTTACAAAATATGCTAGAAATTTCGTGCATTAAGAAAAGATGTTTCTTAGCAGTGGTGGTCAGGATAGCAAATAGAGGAAACTTTATAAGTGTTGTAGGTCTATGTTAATTTCACTTTGACCGCAGTATGCAGATTGTGGCCAGGTCTCTTCTGCACTTTTGCTAGGCTTTGAAACGTGCAGGTGCCAGCAGTTTTCAGGCCCTCGTGCCTCTGCTGCTGCCTGGTTGAGACATGTCAGTTTCTGAGTAAGGCTTACCATTTTTCCTTTCTAATTGCCTCCTACTTTAAATAGTTATAGAAGTTTGGTTGATGATTCACTGCCATTCCTGCTTAAATTGGAGAAAGTTCATGCCGTATGGAATTTAAAGCATCACTTTAAAGATTTGTTTAAATCTACTCCTGTTGTCATTATAAATCTATTAAATAGAGCTATAACAGGAACTTTTTCTAGAATGTCCATTGAAGTTAGAGTATTGCATTGACAGTAATGAAACAACAGATTTTAATAAATTAGGAAAACCTGCTTTTAATTTGCCAGATGCTTCCCAGTCCTTTTCACCTGCTGTTTACTTATCTCTTACTCTAAATTCAGTGATCATTTCCCACAATCAGACAAAATTTAAGTATACATATTGAAAATTTAATATATGTTGTGTTTCTTTTTGTTGTCTAAGTAAACTTTATGTATTTATATGGTGGTTGAATTTGGGACTTTGTGCTTGCGGGGGAGGTGGTGGAACCACTGAGCTAAGTCCCTGACCCTAAACTTTATTTTTAAAATGCTCTGTAGTACCACATACATATTTGTCTTTCAAAACAAACAGATTGCCATTTTCACCAGACTTTGCTCACGTTTAACATAGGTAGTTTTTTGGAAGGGAGCCCTGATGATCTTATCATAGAAGATGAATAACTTGTAACTGCTTTGACCCTCACAGCACCTTGCCATGCACGGTCAGCTGTTATTGCACAGCCTTGCTGGTGTCCCATTCATAAGGACTAGGGCTATGGTGAGATTTGGGGGTGAGGGGACGCACATTTATATGTATATGTAAAAATGTGAGTTCAAAATTAAAGCTGTTTAAAGTATTTGGATAAAATAGATTAAATTTAAGTTTCCATATGCCATATGTAATAAAAATAATACTTTGTGTAGTTTCCTCAAAAAAGTTATATTTGAGGGCATATAGACCTTTTCACTGTTATTCCCAGGATTGTACACTTTTCAACACGTCCTTTCTTTCTAAAGTCCTGGAGGGTAGGTGTACTTGGGTTCTTTCCCCAAGTTGGGTTTCTCTGGAGTAAGAATATCGAGTTTTAGGGTTTTTATTAAGATATATGTGTGCATGTACATGTCTAACTGTTCGGAAGTCTCATTCCCATAGTTTTTGGTGGTTTTTTGGTTTTTTTGAGACAGGGTCTCACTATGTAGTTGAGACTGACCTGGAACTCACTATATAGCCCAGGCTGGTCTCGAACTCACAGTGAACCTCCTGCCTCAGCCTCCTGAGTGCTGGGATTAAAGGCATGCGCCACCACGCCTAGCTAAGTCTCATTCCTATAGATGGTTCCTTACAGGTTAAAAAAACAAAACAATCCAAAGTGCCTCACAAGCACAAGATTCAGAGTTTGATTCCTGGTACCAGGGGAAAAAAAAAGGCCAGAGTAAAAAATCTTTTGTGAACCAGAATATAGAGAAACATAGAGAAGGACTAAAGAAACAATAGATAATGGCACAATAGATAATAACAACAGATAGTAGTTATAGTCACGAAAAATGGTAACTCTACCTCCTTAGTTTTTTAGATGTTTGAGGCAAGACCAAATCTGGTGTAGACACTTCTTTTCCTCTCTAAATGTTTGCCTAGGGATACCTACTTTTTGTGTTAGTTATCAGGTTGCAGAATTGATCTAGACTGGAGAGTTTTGATGAGGGGATGAGGAAGACTTGGGTGATGACACTGTAAGGTTTTCTGGAGACGCACACACGCTGTGTCTTATGACCCAGAGAGTAGATACCACTGACCCTGGTCCTCTCTAGTCCTTGTGAGCAGAGCTTTTGCCACAGATGCTCTGTGCTCACCTCGCAGTCACTGCCTTTGTTCTTGTGAATTCTGAGGGCTCTGAGCCTTGGAGCGTCTGCCTACCCCTCAGGTCCATGTCTGTGTCCATCTGTGTCACCCCTCTTCTGTGTCCCTGTGCATACTTACGTAAGGTTCTTACATTGTTACCAGTGCTTTGCTTTCTCTGTATATACGTTAGCATAATCTACTGTTTTAGGTCTCTCAATTAGATGATTCTGTGTTCCATTATCAGCTTTTTGCATTAGGTGCTTTAAATTTGGAACACCTACTTTTTTACAAAACACACTAAGTAAGGTCCTCCCATGATTGCTCAAGCAAATGCTAGAATGAGAGATTTGGGAATAGATGGTAGTAAGCAAAATGAAGCCAGGAATTTTAACCTCCCTGTGGTATTGTTAGAATCACAGTGGGGGAAGGAAAAGAGGATACATGCAAGTATCTGTAGCGGTCTCTTTAGGATGGCAATCAGGGGCGGCATCTGTACAGAACCTGGAGAGAAGATACCCAGGTGGGAAGACTGTACAGGGAGAAGAGCGTGCAGGTCTCAGAAGTGGAACATGAAAAGGAATCAGTGGTGCACAACGGTGTGAAGGAGGAGAGCACAAAGGACTCGTGAGCATGGAAGGATAGCCCCAAAGACAAATGAAAGTCAGGTGACAGGATGGTTTTCAGGCCTCTCACCACCCTGAAAGCCCCCCCCCCCATAGCCACCCTTAAGCTGAAGCTGAAGCCTTGTGAGTTTTGTAAAAGTGAGTGCAGGTGACAGGGCAAGTGCACAGCAGTAATCAAAATATTTCTTCCTCCCTCTGTCCTTGCATCTTTATTGAACCTTTTCTTGGCAGTAGGCTTTACCAGACCCTCCAGGGATTTTAGTCCTTCCTCAGGCTAATCACACTTTCTAGATAGCTCTCCAGGCTCTGGGGTAACTTGATCCTTAGAGGCCAGCTGCTCTCTGAGAAGCTGTGTGGGAGGGACAAGAAGCCTGGTGAAGCTGTTTCATACCAAATACCCAGGCAAATGTGACAGTTTGTACAGCCACCACCTCCAGCACACATTCACTCCACCCAACCTATAATTTTAGTTTAAGAGCTATGAGTGCCTAGGAAAATCCCAGGATCCAATTTAAAAAAAGAAAAAGAAAACCTCCCATTAATGCCCAAACTACTATTGTGCTAGAAGTAGGTTGTAACTTCCCAGAGGTGAGTCTGGATTTATAAAGTTTTTTTGGTAATGTCCCCCACCGCCTCCAAGCCCTTTTTATCTCTCTAGTGACTTCTTCCCACATGCTCTTCAGGAATTACCCTGGTGCCCTTAGTGACCTTAATACATATGATCTGAACTTTTTTTCTCCTCCAGCTCTGCCTAATGCTTTTTTTTTTTTTGTACCAGGGATCAAACTCAGGACCTTGCACTTGTAAGGCAGGCAGTGGCACCACTGAAGTAAATCCCCAGCCTCTACCTAATGCTTTGACTCTAAAAAGCAGTTTTAAACCTCCACCCTAGGTTACCTATACAGTAAAGCTCTTCAAAACAGATATATATTTCTGAAGAAACATTTGTGATCTCTGGGTTCTCCAAAGCTGAATTTAAATTCAGCTGCAGCTGTGAAACTGTTCCATATTAACTCAACACAACATCAAGTTCCCACTGTGTGCCTAGAAGACATTTCTTTTCTTTTCTTTTTCTCTCTCTCTTTTTCTTTTTTTTTTTTTTTTTTTT
>NW_022900917.1:40897252-40989386 GCF_012274545.1 Fukomys damarensis
TTTTTTTTTTTTTTTTTTTTTTTTTGGTACCGGGGATTGAACTCTGGTCGTTGCGCTTGCAAGGTAGGCCACTGAACACTGAGCTAAATCCCCGGCCCATAGAGGACATTTCTTACAGCCCCAGAGGAGCCAACAGAGCAGGGAAGGAGACTCAGTCAGGGTGGGGGAAGTGTTATGGTGGAGTAGGCTCAGGGTATGGAGAAAACACAGAAAAGGGGAGCTAACTTAATTGAAGTGAGCCTTGGGGAGCAGCAACAGGGTCCTCAAAAAGAAGGGCATCTGTGCCAGTGTGCAGTCTGAGAATGCTTGAATTGTAGGGATTAGGGGGATGTTGGGGATTGAACCCAGGGCCTCCATATTGAGCTACATCCCCAACCCATTTATTCTAACACAGGGTCTTGCTGAGTCCTTAACACCCGGAGTGGGATTAAGCTTGTGATTCTCCTGTCTCAGCTTTCCAATGCACTGAGATTACAGGCTAGTGCTTGAAATCTTGAAGCAGTATGATGCATTTGGGGAGATGAGCTTCATTATTGGCGGGTATATGGTAGAAATATTGAGACATGAGGTTGCTATACCAGTAAACAGGATTCATGACTTGAGAGATAAAATGTTTACATTACTTAGACCAGTCTTTTTGAGGATTTCGTAAAAACTTTTTGTAACATTTCTGTATTTTATAACCTGATTATCAGAAACTTATTAAGTGTTCCTACACAATTTTGTTGGCTTTGCTTTTGAATTAACATATTTGAAAGAAATAGAACATTTTTATAATTTTGTCTTTTGAGAAACTGCCTCTAATCTTTTGAATTAGTGCTGAGTTAGAACTTCACTTCACTTTTTATTTCTTTAATACCCATTGGTTTCTTTGAGTTTTGATGCCTCTCTCCATCCACTTTCATTCTTAACTTTTCAGCCTTCTAAACAAATGATGTTTCTGTCATATTCTTATTCAGATAGCTGCTAAAACCTTGGCTAGCTGAGCCCAGTAAATTAGAACTTACTCTTAACAATTTTCATATTGTGTTTGACAGTCACTCTGAATAATGCGTTGCTCCAGGGCCTGAGATTTAGCTCAGTGGTTCCGTTGCCTGCCTTGCAAGGGCAAACTCTAGAGTTCAATCCCCAGTACCAAAACAAACAAACAAACAAAAATAATCCATTGCTCCAGAAGACAAAGGTAAAGGGAGACACATCATGATCTCATTGAATGAGTAAGTGCTGCCATAACAAACTTAATAATACATGCTGCCTCTTAATTCATGAACTTGTAACAGTTCTGAAACTGTTTCCGTAAGTTCTTTGTGTGGTTTATTGTGCACCTGAATTTTTTTTTTCTGTGATGTCTTTAACCTGCTATGGAACTTGAACTATAAACATAGAAACTCAGATTATTAAAGAGAGACTTTGGATAAATTGTTATATTAGTCATGTGGCTCACAATGAACGATTATCCACTGTTGTTTTACTTATCAAATTCAACACTGGGCCTGGGGATTTAACTCAGTAGTTCCACTGCCCTGCCTCTCAAGTGAAACGTCCCAAGTGCCAGAAACTTTTTAGAAAGAAAAAAACTCAACACAGATAAGTAATATAGTACTAATATGTATGGGTAACAGCAGAATGAGTAATAGTTGTTATGAACTGAGGGATTTTCTAACCATTTATACTCTTGCATCTAGTAATTGTCCTTTCTCTTGGTAAGTACACAGTACAGCATTAATGTTAAAAGTAGGCCTATATATTTCAAACTTGTGGAATGATTGTTAGGTCTATTTAAGCAGTAATGTCTTGCCATTGATGAAAATGAAACCAAGTCTGTTGCTTTCTCTGAAGCAGAGTGTTAAGAGGGTTTTGCTGGATGGAGATGGCCTTGAGATTGCTGCATTTTGCCATTTCTTCATGCTGAAGGGAAATCATGGTACATTAACAAGAAGCCAATGTCAGAAAGAGAGGGAGGCATCTTGGGGCTTAGGTTCCTCCCACTACTAAAGAAAGTGCAGCTGCACGTTTTTAATATGCACGGCAGGAGATTTCAGCAGCTCGATGATATATAGTGCATTAATGTTGAAAAGATAAACACATTTGGAGAGCACAGGAAGGGCCTTGTGTTTTTATGTTAGCAGAATGCTTCCTAATGAATAAGAATGTGCTGCTGGCTTCACAGAGCCATATGGCGGTTTTTCTAATTTTAGTTGGGTGCAGATGCATAATTCTCTCATTTTACCTTCTTAGAACCTTTGAGAAGCTGTGTAACTTTTCCTATAATATTTAATCTATAATGCTTGGCCAGAAACTGCCTGTCATTGTTTCAGTGACTTCTCTGCTTTGCATGAGTCTCACTGCTGCTGGGTCTGACAGTCACTTCACCTGAAACTATCCAGTTCCTAAATGCAAGAAGAGATTGAAACTGTGGCTGGATTCCCAATAGAATCTTAAAATTTGTTGTGAAGGTGATTAGACTCGTGTTTGACGTCAGTCCACTGAAAAATTGATAGGCTTTTGGGTGAGTGATTTTACTCATTTTAAAGCAGTGGAATTAATTATAAAATCTGCACAAAGTATCAGGTTCCATTTTAGGCAGGAATTCTAATGCTTTAAATAACAGAGCTTCAGTAAAAGCAGCTATCTTCATGCTTGACCACATACAAAAATAACAATCTTTTAATTGGCTTTCATATCAAGGATATCTAAACAGAGACAGTGGGAAAATTCTTCTATACTGTGTATGTGTAAATACTCTGTTTATTATCTCTCAGTTGATGTATTTTTACAGAATTAGTGCTCTTATTTGAATTCTGGCTTTTTAAATATGACTAATGTCTGCAAGTTTTCTACAGCTTCTTAGATGATCAAAAATAATTTTAAAAAGAAAGAAAGAATCAATCTGCCATACTGGCAGTATCATCCTGTCTCCTGTGAGGCATTAAATGGTGTGTGGGTTTCTGAGTAATCAGTGGTGGTTGCCACTCTTCTTTCTGCTGGAGTCAGGGCAACCATGTGGCCATCCACGGAGCCCTGACTGCCATCCCTGTGAAGTCGTGGCACTCTGTTCTGATAGTGTTTTCTGAAAAGACCTCTTGAGTTTATGTGTTCATTGCAGTTGCCTAACTAGACAAGACTCCTTAATATGTTAGAGTTGATATATTGCCAAAAACCAATAAATGTACTTTAGAGGAATGTGTGAAGGTCTTTTTAAAAAACACTTCATAAATTTTTTGCTAGGATCAATTTCTGATTTATTGTTGTTCTCATCAGAAAACTGGAATTTTATGCCGGGTGTGGTGACGCACGCCTATAATCCCAGCACTCGGGAGGCTTAAGCAGGAGGATTTCTGTGAGTTCGAGCCTAGCCTGGGCTACATAGTGAGTTCCGGGTTAGTCTCTACTACCTAGTGAGACCCTATCTCAAAAAAAAAAACCCAAAAAAAGAAAGAAAGAAAGAAAACTGGAATTTTACTTTCAAATCTATGCTTTTACATACCAGTAATAAAGGATAATAAGCTAGCTGCTTAAAAAAAATGTTTTTCCTTGTATATTTGAGTCAGTTATACCTTTAGAGATGAAGTGCTTCCTGTTCAGCTTCCTTTTATTCTGAGAGAAAACAAAAGTATAATTACTTATTTTAAAACTTATGGAATGTAATAGTAATGATGTTTGATATGACTCATCTTAGCACAGTCCCTGAAGAGACAGGGTTTTGTTCTTTGCTTTGAAACTGGAAATCTAATTAATTAGTATTGGGTTTCTGGAGAGCAGGCAAATGGAGAGGGGGACCAGAAGAGATTGTTCTTGGAGGAGCCACCTGAGAGGAAAAGGACAGTCAGGAAAGACTAGAGAGGCACCCTTGGGTAGTCTCTCCATTCAGCAGGCCTTGCATTTGTGAAACTGCTATTAAAGATCATTTATTTAGCTCAGTGGTTCTGTGCTGCCTGCCTCGTAAGCACAATGTCCCGAGTTTGATCCCTGGTACCAAAAAATAAAAAGATCATAGCTGTTTCATGATTTTTAAAAATCTTTTTTGAAAGTGAAGAAGAAAAAATATTATTTTTCATTGTTGTTCTTTTAGGTCATATTCTTTATCTGAAAAGAATAATTTTAATGGTTAAAGTGCAGCAGGAAGACATGATGAAGTCAAGGCACAAAGATAAATCTTTCCTTAGGCTCTGAAAATTAAATTTTAGCATCTCTTTCTTCAGTGTAAGAGTTTCATCTATAATAATGAGATTTCATAAGGTTGTGATCATATGAAACTTGCGGACTAGCTTTCTGCTATTGACTTTACTGGAGGATATTTTTGTAACTATATATTTATGGTTAATGGATGCAAAATATAGAAAACTAAATATAGTTTGTGACCACAGAGAAAATTGCCTAATTTAAAAATATTAAGTACAGTAATGCTATACTTACCGAAGAATAAATGTATCTAAGAATTTAAATTTACTTTTATCTGCTACATAAAAATAGGATACTCATTACTAAAATGCACTGTCAAGATACCAGTACATTATATTTTTTTTAAATACCAGTATAGCTGGGCATGGTGGCACATGTCTGTAATCCCGGCACTTGGGAGGCTGAGGCAGGAGGACCGCTGTGAGTTCAAGACCAGTCTGGGCTACACATTGAGTTCCAGGGCAGTCTCAACTACATAGTGAGATCCTGTCTCGAAAAAAAACAAAAAATCAAAACAGTGTATGTCCCATTAGTGTAACAGTGTATCTCAAAGAAGTGTATGTCTTCCTCTTTCTACCCTTCCTCCTCCTGTTTAATTTCAAGGCTCAACTGAACATTAAACAGCGGTGATAATTATTTTGTGAGAAGTACTCAAATAACATAAATTCAGAGCCTTTTTTGTTTAGATTCCAGTTATATTGGTTAAAACCATATTTCTGAATATTTTCTATCACTCTATGTTACTGATTTTTTTTTTTAATATTGAGAAGTGGTAAAGCACAAATTCAATACAGAATTGAAAAATAGGTAACAAGTTGGCTAGAAAGTATATATATTTCAAACATCTTGTGAGGATAGGAGTAAAACGCCCTGAGTTCTTACCCTTTCACTCTTAATTGTTTAGGTGCAAGTGCTGAAAATTTTCTACTTTGTTTTGGTACCAGGGATGGAACTCAGGACCTTGTACTTGCAAGGCAGGCAAGGTGCCACTGAGCTGAATCCCTGGCCTCCTCCCAATCTTAATATACATAAATTGCATTTATGCAAAACATTGCAACTTTTTTCTTTTCTTTTTCAGACAGGACTCCCTATGTAGTTCAGGCTAGCTTTGAACTCGTGTAGTCCAGGCTGGCCTGAAACTTGTGAGGATTCTCTTTTAGCCTCCCAAGTGCTGGGAAGTGCTGGGATTACAAGAATCCGCCACCATGCCTGGCTAAACATTGTGACTTTTTAAAGTTCACTCGAAATGAATCTTGTGGACTTACTTGGGGATTTCAAGTCATGTTCCCCTAAAAGAATTTAGATTTATGTCATGAAAAGGTTTGTTCTGTTTTCAGTCAGAAATTGGTAGAGCTCTAATTTATGAGAACTTGTATGTAGTATTCCTAAGTATTGATATTCAAGGCCACACTAAGATTTCCTAAATGCCCAGTGCCAGAGATGCATTTCTGCCTGTCTTCTTCTTCCCATCCAGCTCAGAATCCACTCAGTATGTGAATATTTTCAGCTATGTCGGGCCATCTTTTTCTTTGCTTGAGTTCAAAGTTCATCCCTAGAAGATTAGTCCTTCGTTGTCTTCATTGGTTCATTGAATTGTTTTATCCCCCTGGCTACAGCGTGAGCTTTCAGGTGACAAAAATAGTACCCTGAACACTCAGGGACCACTGTAGCCATCCTGAAGCCACATTTCTTCTCCTCATGTGAACTTAGATGGGCCGCGCATCCTGTTACTGGTGTTAGCTGCTGCTTTTCAAAAAAGGTTTATCAGTTGAATATTATAAACACACAAAAAATGTTTTGTCATTATAGGTAACTTTTCAGGGTGAAAATTATTTTTATTCAGGATTTCCAGTAGTCCCCTACATACATGTTTTATGAGGTCTAAATTATGCTTTAATTTAGATTTAGACTCTTACTCCAAATTATGTCTAATGTTTAAATTCTCGATAATAAAATACTATATCAATTTGGTCCTGATTCTGTATATCTTTTGGTGAAAGTCACAAATTCTTTGCCTTAGGATGTTGCTAAGATATTAGAGTGCCCAGATAGCAGTGTTTAGGAACCTGCCTGAATGACTTATCTTAGTAAAAGTTCTTTTGAATCTGCAAAAATATTAATAGGTGAATTTAGGTCCTCAAAAAGATGGTCAGATCCTCAAATTATAAATGTCTCAACAAAGCCTAGATAGATTTTACAACAGTCTGAAGTAAGTTATTACTACAAATGTTCTTTTGTCTTTACTCTTAAATGCAGCAGTAATGTAGACACCACATAAAGCTAGTGTCCTACTCTTGTGATATTAGAATCTCACCTGACAATAGCTTGCGGTTTTCTTAGTGGTACAGATCTGCCTTTGGATGAGCCGCTGTTGTTTCATCTCTCACTCTCCCACAACATTGTTAATTTCCATTTTCTAGATTTTCTTTCTTTCTGCTATGCTTTTGCTTGTTCTCTTTTCTTCCTCTTTGTGGGACTGGGCCTGAACCCAGGCCCTCCTATTCTTCCACTTATAGCTTCACCTACTCCTACACTTCTAGGATCTACTACCAGTGGAGTATCTACTCCATCCATCGGACGCCGGATATTTTTTTAAAACTCTGAACTAGTGGCAGTGCTGCTGGAAGAAAGGGAATATCTCCTAGGAATGAGCCAGGAAGGAAGGCTCTTCGGTCTGTATTACAGCATTCTGATTTGCGAATCATTGCTACTGCTAGAGAATGGTACCCTGTGGACAGCAGGGAGGCAGAGCAAAGGCTGCAGGCCCCTCACCCTGTGGGTGTCAGTACCTTGCTCCTCTATCCTGAAGGCACAACAGAAATAAAATTACAAAAGGACCAAAGAAATCATAATACTTAGTGCACGAGTTTTGAGATTTTGTATTAAGCTTGTGGTACCTTCAGTCTGAGGCATGCTGGGCCCTGCATAATGCAGGGAAGTTAAAAGGGGTACAGGAGCCCTGCTCCATCCAAGGGGGCTCTACAGAGAGCAGTTTGTGTGGGGGTTCATAAGGAAAGTCCAGGACAGCTGTTTAGCAAAATGGCCTCTGAAGACCAGATGAAGGAGCAAATGATGGTGGGTGCCCTGTCCCTTTTCTGAAGGGTAGGAGATTGAGCAGAACCTAAGGAGAAACCTACAGCTTACAGAGTAAACTAGCTAAAAGAAAAACAAAAACAGCGCATGCCGCAGTGTACATTTACTTTAGCAATATAAAGATCCTCGTGGGCCGGGGATTGAGCTCAGTGGTGCCTTGCCTACCTTACAAGCACAAGGCCCTAAGTTGGATCCCCAGTACCACACACACACACACACACACACACACACACACACACCCTCATTAGTAATTGGCTGAGCCATTCCTGTGCCCTGTGGCTGGAGGGCCTAACACACTTCCCACTCTGTAATGACTGGCTGGGAAATTCAGATGAGACCATGCCTGTAGAGAGCTGGCATTAAGGGGAACCCACACCATTTTGAGTTATAAAAGCTACCAGACAAGTCATATGTCTAAACTGGTCACAGTTTTTTAGCTCTGA
Source organism: Fukomys damarensis (assembly GCF_012274545.1). Taxonomy (NCBI): domain Eukaryota; kingdom Metazoa; phylum Chordata; class Mammalia; order Rodentia; family Bathyergidae; genus Fukomys; species Fukomys damarensis. Next base: position 40,904,971 of record NW_022900917.1, read on the forward strand.
GGAGTTGATGATTCAAGGAGGTAGGAGAATATTAAAAACTAAATACAATATGTTGGTGATAAGCTCCGCCAAGAAAAAATTATATGTGGAATTCAATAAGGAAGAATTAATGAATACAAATAGTATTGCTAGTAATAGGTTACATCTGCAGACATCTTTGTAATTTTTGAAGTGTGCTTTTTATATCATTCCCTTTATTCTTGGCCTAGTCAGTGATGTACAGAAGGCAGGAAAGGAAAGTAAAATCTTAGAAGTAGCTTAGAGTTCTGATTGTATTAAGTGGCGGAGTTTGAATCTGAATTAAGCAGGTCTTCTTCCCATTCCACTGATAAAATACGTCCTAGAAGGTCTCCAACTTGGAAGGGAGTGGCAGATTTTAGAGGACCTGGGTGATTCTTTTTTTTGGGTTCCATAAAATAGCTTTTCCAGATTTTTTTAATCTGGAATTTTAAAAATCTGCATAAAAATCTTTAAAGAAAAATTTTACAGAAGTCGTGAAAGCAGTTGATTATGAGTGCTAAATTGAGGTATTTTGTTGGTTTTGTTTTGCTTTTTCATTAAATCAATGATAACAGTCAGTGTAAACAAGGGTTTAATTTATTTGGGAACAAATAATTCGCACATTATTTTTGTGTTCTTTTCTAGAAGGTTGTTGGTATGTATCAGTTACACTTTAAACTTTTCTTGGTGTTCTTGAAGTAACTAGCTCACACGTGTTGATAAGAACGCATCTCCTTCTCCTGTGAGCTTTCCCCCAGATAGTCTCATCTGTAGTGGAATGCCTTCTGGCCTCGTGGGCCTTGCATGCCTTGCCAGGCTCAGCCCAGGAGTGTGTGTCATACATCTCTGTTCTAGACCAAAGGACATTCTCTGGGTGTCTGATAAGGTATCTCTTCCCTCCACTTTAAATCCTTAAGCCCTTTGAATAAGTTAGGTCCCAAATCTTTCCTGATCGCTTTAAATGTCAATGTGACCAGAAGTAGTACAGTTAAGAGTCCAGGCAGACTTTGTAGAGTCAGGTGGGGGCAACCATAGCAGGGCAGGACTTGTTGATATTTTTCATCAAATGTGAGCAAACATTATCTCTGATTGTGCTACTGAATTCTGAACAAGAGGCCCTCATTTATCCTGGTTTTGGGACTCTATTGAGTAGAAACCAATTGTGCCATGGTATATAGTGGTTTCATAAGCTGCAGAAATGCCTATCGGGGAGGGGTGAGCATGAAACCTCTAAAGTCATCATTTACTCAGCAGCCCAAAAGGAGATGAGGAGCCACAGGTTCTGGAGGTGAAAAGTGAATGTCTGGTTCCTACTTCCAGCCTTTGCTCCCACTCAGGGTCAGTGAGGATGTACTGTCTGTTTTTTTGGGGGGCGGTATGTACCGGGGATCGAACTCAGGACCTTGCACTTGCAAGGCAGGCAGCAGCACCACTGAGCTAAATCCCCAGCCATGTACTCTTTTATAGCCAGATCTTATCCTACTAGGGGGTTTTATAAATCATTACAATAAAAATATTTTTGTGTCACCCTACCCTTGAAATAGCACAACCATTTCATTCACACTTCTATTTGTTGCAGAGAAAGCAGCAGCTGCCAACATAGATGAAGTGCAGAAGTCAGACGTATCATCCACAGGGCAAGGTGTCATCGACAAGGATGCGCTGGGGCCCATGATGCTTGAGGTAGCGTGCCTTCATTTTGGTTCTGTATTCCAAATTGTTGATCTTCACGTGATTGTAGTTGCAGGTGAATATAATTTAAGAATAACCCACATTAGTGCTATATTACAGACCTCTTGAGCTCACTAATGTGTCTATGTTATCTGTGTACGTTCTGGCACCTGCTACTACTAACATGTTTACTTGAAACTAACAGTATAGAATTAAGTTAGCCAGATGGGAATATAAATTGACAGGTTTTAATTGACAGTTGAGCACTCATTTTGGAAAATTACATTCACAGGTGCTCTAGTTTGGAATGCTACCCCAAAATTCTAAATTTTCATATGCCATGTACCTCTGCTTATATATATAGGTTAAAATTTGAGAAACAGGAGGCTTCTGCTTTTTGTATATGCTACTTATACCAGCTTATTTGCCTCCTAAAGATGAAAACCAGAGGAATAGGCAGAAGGAACTTCTAAGATAAGCATAATGTAATGGTTGATCTTAACTGCCTCTTCTTTATTAACTTTGGGAAGCTTTATGGCTGGCTACTGCTTAGAATTTGTAACATCCAGTTTTCCTGTTTTATTAACAAGTACTAAATACCCGGTGCTTTGCTATACCTGTTCCAAAAATCAAAATTCAAGATGTAGTCTAAAGTAGAATGAGAGAATAAAAAATGTCAGGGAATATAACAAGAAACAGAGGAACCTTGAGACATAAATTATGTCAGTTCTCAAGATAATTTACTTTGCTGATAATATGATGGGGTTGAAAAATACCACATGAGCATGCAGTACTGTCATTATAGAATCAGAAGCTTGCTGCAGCTGCCACACATATATAAGAAATTACGATTTTTAAAACAAAGATAACTAATTCTCTTTTGACCTTATTGTCACCTTTTCTTAGTTGGTGAATAATATGATTTTTATTTTTAGAAAATCTAATTCTGTGAAAATCTACCATCTAATTGGGGGCAGTAGGTGGGAGAGAGGAAAAAAAAGATTAAAGATCATCTGGCCCAGTCTTTGTATTTACAGTGACAGAGTTCATTCCTTAGGGCTGGACCTGCTGGCCAAAAGCCTTTAAATGACCCAATGTTAGCAGTTGTTTATCTTTTTTTAAATCACTTGCTGAAAAACATTAACCACAATTTCCAGGGAAAAAATAAGAACAGACTTAACCTGATTTTCCAGACTCATGGAAGCAGTGGAAGACCAGAGAATGCTGCTTTCTACTTGATTGTTAGAAGCAGATAATGAAGACTGTATACCTAGGTGGACTGTTTAGAATTACATGAAAGAAAGTGGGTGATTTCCTCTGTAAAAACTTTAGAACTAAAAACAAAACCGATTTGAAAATTATTGTAAGCTAAATGGTTACAGTTGGGAAATTTTTATATGTTTGTGTTTATTCATTATTTCTGGTGGGAAAAATTAGAGTAGAAACTCCTCGGAAGACTTTTGAGACTTGTATAAAGAAATGCTTAGAGTAACCACAAGACTATGATTGAAGCCCTTTGGGTTTGAGGTCATTAATGGTAGAAAACCAGATTGCTACCTACTTAAAAGCAAACCAACATTTTTGCTGTTTCAGAATGATATTCTCACAATTCAGTGCATTGAGCAAGTAGGTACCTATGTAGCAGGGCTTTAGTGCTGAATATGTTAAAAATAGTGTTGAATCTAATGACATGGTTTGCATTTAAATCTTGTACCCCTGTTTACATGAGATCATTTAAACAGAAAACACATTCTCGTGGAGCTGTTCCTAGGCATAGATGCACACTCATGCTTACATCATAGCATAGTGGTTGCTAGGCAACAAAACCAAATGTCAGCTTTTTTCATCAGAGCATATCATAGTGAGCTTTAGAAAAACACAACCATTTTTATGAGATGAAACAATTTCATCTTTCCGTTTTATTAGACCACAAATCAATCCTTTTACGAAGCAGTGGGAAGCAGTTTGTACTTTCAAAAGTGAAGTATAGATAATATAATTATAAAAATTCCTGTTGAATGAGTTATCTGACACGGTGAGTTTAAAGGGATACTTGGTACATAACTAATCAACTGTCTTTCTGTCTCCCTTGTCAGTGCATACACATACACACATACACACAGTTCTCAAGGGTTAGTAGTATCAGCCTACTATGAGAAAACCTGACAGAATATTTAAGAAAAACATAAAACTAACTAGTGTTACTTTTTTAAGAAACATCTGGTTACCTTATGTCATTTACGGTTTGAGAGAGAACTTAGTTTTCTGATGAAAATAGATGTAACTGTGGGGTATATTTAAAGATACCTCACCAAATAAGGGGCCTGTTAAATAATAACTTAAAGAAAAAACTTGAGCGAAAGCAAACACTTAAGGCCCTATCCATGCCCACAGTTATCTTTGATGTTCATGTTAAACACATATCATGAAGAAACCAGTTAGCACAAACTAATTACACCAGGTGTCCCTGACCAGTATCAAGCCTTTTCTAGTCTTAATCATTCACCTGATCCCTAAAACATAGCCCTGATATGCAGTGGTCAAAAACGGATTGCAGGAGTAATGTACCAAGGAGACATGTACCGAACCTCAACCTTTTCATTGCTAAGGCAGATGTGATAGAACTGGGTTGAATGGTAGAGGAGAGCACACTGCTGCTCGGACTTGGAACCTTGAACTTCAGAGTCATGTCTATCTAGATTTAAATTCCAGCTGAGCCACTGATAAGTTAGAAGACCTTGAGCAATCACCTAACCTTTTTGAACCCCAATTTCCTCTTCTTTAAATTAATAGAGATAACTGGGTATGGTGGTGCATGCCTGTGATCCCAGTGCTTGGAAGGCTGAGGCAGGAGGACCACCACAAATTTTAAGTCAGCCTGGGCTACATAGTGAGTTCAAGGCCACCCTGAACTACACAGTGAAAGCCTGTTTCAAAAAAGCAATCAACCAACTAAAAGATTCCTTTCCACAGTTATAAATGTTGGAATGACACAATATATAAAAGACATAGTACTATTATCTTTTCTTCCTGAAAAGATCTCTTCATCTCTTTCCTAAACTACATTGAAGTGATACGTTACCAGAAGCATGCTATCATTATTTAGGTAATTTAGGAACCTGCACTTTAATCTGGAGAACAGCACAAGTAGACTCTGTCCTGTACATGCCAAACAATAAAGGACTGTTTGTTTTTTGTTTTATTTTGTTTGGAAGTTTTAAGATCATCTATAGTTTTGGAGCCAGGGATTTAGTTTAGTGGTTCCACCACCTGCCTTGCAAGTGCAAGGTCTGGAGTTCAATCCCCACTACCAAAAAAAAAAAAAGATCATGTACAGTTTTAAAAGTAATAAAATTGTAGTAATAGTAATATTTCCATTTGATACTGAAAAAATAGCGCCGGTGACCTCTTCTTCCCATATATAACAAGAAAAACTGTAGAACAAAATGACTGTATATTGGGTTGGTATCCAACACAAAAGTTGTTTTTAACCCTGTGAGGTACACCAGTCTCTATTCGAAAATACAGATAACTATCTCGATGTTTTTATTTGGCAGCAATGATCTCTTGATATATTAACAGTACTTGTTGTTTAAGTTATGACAAGAAACCCTATTCTAGGCTCTCTCGCACTAACTAAAATGGAATAATTTCTACTTCCTGAGAGGAACATCTTTTATCTAACTGTGACATAAATATTTCCCTTACAGGGCTCATTCCCTTCTTAACAGTTGCATATAATTTTATTTTGCATTCTTGTTAAAGCAACTTGTATCTTTTCCTTTAGGCCCTGGATGGGTTCTTCTTTGTAGTGAACCTGGAAGGCAACGTGGTGTTTGTTTCAGAGAATGTGACACAGTATCTAAGGTATAACCAAGAAGAGCTGATGAACAAAAGTGTATATAGCATCCTGCATGTTGGGGACCACACTGAATTTGTCAAAAACCTGCTGCCAAAGTCTATAGGTAAATGACTGTCTGCTGGGCCTCCTCCTCCCCACCCATTCACACGCATTGTCTTAGTAGGACCAAGCGGATAAAACGGCCCCATGCTGTCAGTTGGGGATAAGAATGGGGTAGTTTTTGTTGTTGTTGTTTTGGTTTCTTTTTTTTGTTTTGTTTTTGTTTGGTTTTGGAAGCTCTTGGTATTAAGTATTTAAGCTTAGAACTGATCTTTAATGAATGATCGTTTTGATCATAAACTGTTTGAAGTACATTACAATGATTCGGAAAGGTACCCACTACAGCTGTTTCATGGAGTTTATTTCTGTTGGTTTCTAAGAAGGTAACAAGTTGCCTCACCCTATCCAGTGTCAAATTCAGATCTGTCCTTTTTTTTCTTCTTCTTCTTCATAACAGAAAAATAGAAGGTTGTAAGTTTGAGATTCAACTCATTTTGAGTCCTGCCTGTGAAAGGGTATGATGTATGTGGGCTCCACATTGAAACACTAAGGAACAAAACAGCATACAGAGTTCCGTGACCGCTTTCGTGTTGGAACCCTAAGTGGCTCTGACACGCACTGCCTTCTTAGCCCACTCAGCCTCTCAAGTTTCCTGACTTCACCTCACTTTGGAGTTGCAGCCCAGAAGTGTGTGTGATGACAAAAGGGCCGCGTTCTAAAGTGGATGACACACAGCACGAGCCCACCTTAGTTGCTGCCTTACAATGTTGCTGTTCCCACTTACTCAGTGGTTCTTTTTTTAATATTCTCACTTAAACTGATGACGCTAAGAACATCTTCACAGATAAGTGCGTATTTTAATAGAGAATGAGGTCAGGTCCTAAACTGTCAAGTATTTCTGTACTTTTTTTCTTACAACCATTTATATTACCTGGTCTTAATGTTAGCACCATAAGTAGCAAAAGATCCTTTTCAAATTCCATTATGGATAGCTTTCCTTGATAGGATAACTCTTTGTTCAGAGTAACTGCAAAGGTAATACAAAATGTATGGGATTCCTCTATTATGCTCTTTAGTAAATGAATAAGAAAATGGATTTATTTTAAGTAACTAATATTTTCACATCTCTTCAGTAATTTCATGACTTCCTCAAAGGATCTGTACTTATTAATTCATTTGTATAGAGACTTCTTTGCCTTTTGTAATATTATACCTACCTCCCACCTTTTTTTGGCGGGGGGGTTTGAGACAGGGTCTCACTATGTTGTTGAGACTGACCTGGAACTCACTATGTAGCCCAGGCTGGTTTCGAACTCACAGCAATCCTCCTGCCTCAGCCTCCCGAGTGCTGGGATTACAGGCGTGTGCCACCACGCCCTTGCTCTCCCCGCTTTTTTTTTTTATTGATACTAGGGATGGAACTCAGGACCTTGATGCTTGCAAAGCAGGCGGTGGTACCATGGAGCCAAATCCCCGACCCCGTTATGCCCTTTTTTAAACTTTCAACTAAATTATTAACCTGAATAAGAACTCTGTTTTTCTTCTTTTTTCTTTATAGTCTCCATTATGTAAATAAGCTTTTACAAGTGTTAAGAGTGGAGTAAATTTTCTGAATGTCTGAAAGACATATATAGCTGGCTGTAATTCTTTCTGTAATTTTGAAATAATTTGTTACAATTGGCTGGATGGTCACTTGGTTCCTGTCTAGGATTTCTTCCCTTTTTCATCCTCTGTAGCGTAGTCTAGTGGTTGTGGGTTTAGCACCAGGATCGCTGTAGCACCCCCTTTCCTTCTAATAATTGTCCAAAATGACTTTGGAGGTGCATTTGCTTGTCGTAATGCCTTTTTTTCATCCCCTATTTCATTGTCCTACTGGTTCCATTGTCCGGGGGTGGGGGTACCAGGAATTGAATTTAGGACCTTGCACGTGCCAGTCAGGTGTGGTGCCACTGAGCTAAATCCCCAGCCCTGGTTCCAGTGTTTTTTAACAGAGCATACAGTACAATAAAGAAGAGAACAGCAGAATGAAAGTTACCTGTTTCTGATTTCAACTCTTCTAGTACTTGACACTTCTTGAGTGTCACTTTTCTTATCTGATTTACAAGTACATTTTAATACCCAACATCAGTCATTCTTTTATATCTTTCCTTTTCGCTAATGCATCTCAAAAAAACTGATATCTTTTGTTCAGTATCTTTCTTGAATTAATATGTACATCTTTTAGTTTGGTTACTACTAAAATAGAAGATTTGTAAAGTAGTTTTTCACTTGAAAAGAAGTAAATAACAACACTGTGTCTTCATGGGTTTTTCAGTATATTACTGAGGAAATATACATGAACCAGTTAAGAAAGACTACAGTAGCTGGGAATTTAGCTCAGTGGTGCTGCCACCTGCCTCCCAAACGCAAGGTCCTGAGTGCCATCCCTGGTACCAAAAAAAGAATGTTAGTAAAGACAAAAGGAGGCAGTCTAGGAGCCTGAGTGGTACCTGAGTGTTTCCTGCAAAGGATCTCAGCCTTGTAGCACAAGTACCTTTGGAGGGAGAGATAGTATCAGCCTCATATTTTAGGTCAGGTAGCAGCAAAAGCAGGTGTCTCTGGGGAACTACAGTGGGATATGGAGAGGCTTAAACTCAAGAATGTGGCAGATCTGGTTAGATGGCTGAAGTGGGCTTTATACTCTGGACTACATTAAGTCCAAGTCCTTTGGAAGAATTTGAAGCATGTGACAGTTGGTGCCATTTACAGAGTTTTGAGTAGGGGGTCACACTTCTAAATCTAGAATACAAGTAATTGAAGTAAATGTCCAAGAAATACAAAACCCCCAAAATAGATACTGTGGTATTCTAGTAACAAATAATCAAGGCAAGAACTTGAAGGGAAGCAGTCTGGGATAAGAGTAAGAAGTATAGAAGGCTTTTTTGAAAATTCCAAGAATGTTCCCAAGTTGTTAAACTATTAAGACTATTTCCCTTCGGCCAGGGATTTAGCTCAGTGGTTCTGCCGCCTGCCTCGCAAGCAGAAAGACCTGAGTTCGATCCCTGGTACCCAAAAAAAAGAATATTTTCTCCTCTGGATTATGAAACTATTTAGAAAAGTATGAAGCACTTTGTACAAGTAAAATAGCCACATTTTTCTACACGCTTTTCATAATTCAGCAGCAGTGACTCTGGTGTTAGTTTCTTTGTAATAGTGAATTACTTTTCCCTTGTTAGTAAATGGGGGATCTTGGTCCGGAGAACCTCCCAGGCGGAACAGCCATACTTTCAACTGTCGGATGCTGGTAAAACCTTTACCCGAATCAGAAGAGGAAGGTCATGATAACCAGGAAGCACACCAGAAATATGAAACTATGCAGTGCTTTGCTGTCTCTCAACCAAAGTCCATCAAAGAAGAAGGAGAAGGTAGGACAAGACCTCTAGAATATCTTATATAGCTATGTATTTACTCCTGTGCTACTTCTTTCACACATAATTATCTTAAAACTTGTCACAAAAGAAAAATTCAGAAGCCGTTTCTTTATTCTTTTCAATATTTACTTTTTTGTGATAAATCCAACTTTTGAGTCTCTGGAACCGTGATGTCCAATAACATGTATTGGGATTGTGAAAGTGGCCCATCTAATACCCAGCATGATAGCTAGTGTCCACATGTCACCATTGAGCATTTGAAATGTCAGTAGTGTGGTAAAGGGCTGCATTTCTTCTATTAAATAGCTAGTGACTACTGTACCAGTGCAGCTCTAATACTGGTTAAACATTGGGGGATCTGGTTCGTTTGATATATCTTCAAGTTTATCCATGTCTTCTGGGTCCACATGTGCTATGATAGCATGGTCATTAAGAAGACAGAGATGGGTCTGGGGAATAGAGGTGCTTCAGACTGTATAAGCTTACTAGACTGTTCTCCAAAAGGACATCCTGATTAGTATCCTCCATGCCCTCCAAGCAAGCCAGTCCTTGCAGCTGAAGTTCACTCTCTGTAGTACAAGACAGCATGGAAGAATATATTTTGTGTATGAAGCAGAAGGAAAAGAAGTGATGATCACTAGTGGAGAGAAAAGAAACATCATGGGCTGCCTGATAAGACTCCTCCCCTCTTAATTCAGCCACTCACCAGCTCTGTGACTAGGGAAGTTCCTTATACCTCTCTGAGCATCAATTTATTATCAGTCAAAGATCAATAGTGTATTACTATCCTATAAATTTTAGATGAATATTCCTGAACCATAGTTTCCATTGAATACTAGTTATTGAGTAGTTATTTAAAATATGTCGCTGATCATGGTAGTAAAGTAACAGCTGTAATCCCAGAACTCAGGAAGCTGAGGCCAGCCTGAACTACACAGACCTTGTCTCAAAAAAGACAAAAAATAAAATAGGTAAATATTTTTACAATTAAATTTTATTGGAAACATTATTAGAGCAGTTATAAATGATAAAGTATTTCAAAATTAAGCTTTTGTTTAGATTTGTAACCATAAATGGTCTGTTTTATGTGACAAAAGTAAGTACTGCCAATTCATTCAAGATTATATTCTAGTGATGTGAAAACAGTATTGCTGATTTTTTGCTTCATATTCAAGCACATTTTGTACATTTAAAATCAGATTTTGTGTGTAGCATAAGAACAGGATTTCTGAGCCACGGTATGTCCAGGTTTGAGGCCCAGCTTTGCCAAAGTTTTCTAGTATGCTAGGTGAGTTCCTCAAAGTTTGTGCTTTGGTTTTGTTCTATTTAGTGGAAATATGTGAGACTTTGGGTCTCAGATTTTTAAAGAGGATCCAATGTAAAGCATCTAGAAAGATGTTTGTCTCATAATAAATTCCCCATTCTTCAGCTCTTATTTTGCTAATGATGACAGTTACTTGGTGCTGTGTGTGTGTGTGTTGCTGAGTTTGAACCCAGCACCTTGTGCATGCCAAGCACTTGTTCTACCACTGAACCATGCTCCAGCCCTAGTAATGATTACATTCTAATTTTGAAACACCAGCTATTACTGGATATATTTCAAGAAACTCCAAGTTTAAAGGTGAACAATCACAAATCAGTTCAGTGGGGTGCCACACCTGCCTGGCAAGCGCAAAGTCCTGAGTCCAGTTCCCCCCGCAATAAATAAATAAATCAGTGATATAAGAAGATACGAAGATTGCATACCTGTAATCCCAACACTTGGGAGGCTGAGGCAGGAGGATCACTGTGAGTTCAAGACTAGCCTGGGCTCTACATAGTGAGACACTGTCTCAAAAAAAAAAAAGATGAAAAGATTACTTTTTTTTGAGACAGAGTCTCACTATGTAGTTGAGACTGACCTGGAACTCACTATGTAGCCCAGGCTGGTCTCGAACTCACAGCAATCCTCCTGCCTCAGCCTCCCCAGTGTTGGGATTACAGGCATGCACCACCACGCCTGGCAACTTCATTCTTTAACAGCCTTTTGTGTCTTTTTTAAATTGAATGTGCTGTGCAATGTAGCCTGCAAGTTAAAAAGTTAAATGAAGCATTTTCCCATTCTCCAGAAGTGAACCCCAATGCATAAAACAATTGAAGGGGGTAAAGAATAAATGCTTAACAGTGGGTGTGAGAGACTCACCATGATCAAAATTCTAAACTGGTGGGGCATGGTGGCTCACGCCTGTAATCCCAGCACTCGGGAGACTGAGGCAGGAGGATTGCTGTGAGTTCGAGACCAGCCTGGGCTACATAGTGAGTTCCAGGTCAGTCTCAACTACATAGTGAGACCCTGTCTCAAAAAATAAAACAAAACAAAACAAAAAATTCTAAACTGTATTTCAGCGCTTGCAGCACACACTGCATCTTATAGGTGCTGTGGGATTTGTTCTCTGCATCTGTGTCCAGACTTAGTTTTTATTCTGTTTTCAAGGTTATGTTGCTGGTGTAGAGCTACCAACATGGTTTGATAGCTTTAGTTTTTCTGTATCATGGTAAACCTAAAACTCAAGAAGCAAACCCCTAATAAAACATGTTTCAGTTCTCATCATTGTCGTTTAATAAGAAACTCAGCTGTTTAATAAGAAAGATTTTTTTCTTTTCCTCCCTGGAGAGATGGTGTCTGTTTGTCAGCCCTCTGCACACTGATGTACTTGCATCACATGTGTTGTGTGGCTTCCTTCGCCTGTGTGTCCTCTGCTCCCAGCTCACCCTGCACAGCATGTTCTCCATCCCTCACAGGCATCTTCCACATTGCTGAAGGAGAAGAAAGCAGTGAGAAGCCGAGGAACCTACTGTTTCTCTCATCTTCCTGTACCCATTTACACAACTCTGCAGTCATAAATGTTCGAATATGTCTGAATCACTAAAAAGCCCCAAAAGGTAAACATTAAATGTATATGATTGCAGATTTACAGTCCTGCTTGATTTGCGTGGCAAGAAGAGTTCCCATGAAGGAAAGACCAGTTCTTCCCTCTTCAGAAAGTTTTACTACTCGTCAGGATCTCCAAGGTAAACTTTATTTCAAGAAGTAATTTCAGAATACTACTTGTAAATGCAAGGAATATATTTAGAAGACTGGCAAAAGTGTTGCTGGTGGGGTAGAAGTCCTAAGGAGCTGGAGGACCAGAGAGGAGAGAGACTTCTTTTCATCAAACGTTCTTTCAGTTCATGACTTGTCCCTATCCTAAATATAGCCAACCTCCCTGTCTGTGGATTCCGTATCTATGTATCAGCCAACCACAAATCAAAAGTATTCAGGAAATGAGCCAGGGATTTAGCTCAGTGGTTCCACTGCCTGCCTTTCTAGCACAAGGGCCCGAGTTTGATCCCTGGTACCAAAAAAACAATAAAAAAATTGCATACAGACATTTTCTTGTCATTACTCCCTAAATAACACAGTATAATACCCATTTATAGTGCTGGGGATTTAGCTCAGTGGTTCTGCCACCCACCTTTCAAGCACAAGGACCTGAGTTCAATTCCTGGTACCAAAAAATAAATAAATAAATAACAACACCCATTTACATAGAATTTGTGTTGTATTAGGAAGTAATCTAGAGATGTAACGTATAGAGGGAAATGTGTGTAGATTATATGCAAATCTGTTTTACATAAAGGACTTAAGCTTTCATGGATTTGGGTATTCATGGGGGAGGTAGGTCCTAGAACCAAAGCCCCACAGAGGTATGATTATAAATAAAGGTATGTAGCGGGATAGGGTTAAATAAATGTGTGTAGCACACCTGTGATCCCAGCACTCAAGAGGCTGAGGTGGGAGGATCACTACTAGTTTTAGGCCAGCCTGGGCTACTGAGTAAGTTCAAGCCTCGCCTGAATTACATGGCAAAATTGTGTCTCAGAAAACCAAAAATAAATAAATGTATGTATGTGTTAATTTTAACTCTATAAAGAAAAAATGAGTGAGTGTAATGCTTGCTGCTATCTCACAGGGAAGATCACTTCTCTGGATACTAGTACCATGAGAGCAGCCATGAAACCAGGCTGGGAGGATCTGGTGAGAAGGTGCATTCAGAAGTTCCATGCACAGCATGAAGGGGAATCTGTGTCCTACGCTAAAAGGCATCATCATGAAGGTATGCTTCTCAGAGTGGTGCTTTTCTTCCAGGGGACTGCATGAAGATAATTATTTCCTGGAAGAACATTCTCTCAGACAGTGGTTTCTGAAGCTTACCTTGGAGACAGAGCTGGTGGCTCAGTGTTCTGTGCTTGCTTCATTTGCCCTAATAGCTGCCATTGGAATGAGAGGTTCAGGAGATCTCTAGGTCAGAAGAGCATGCTGAAGGAGACAGAGCAAGATGACACAAAAAGGGAGGAGGGAAGAATTTTTTTTTTTTTTTTTTGCTCCTCTAGCTTCCCAATATATGACAAAACATCAAGGGACAGACCAAAGAAATAGTATCTGGAGCTGGCAGTTTCGCTCAGCAGCTCCACACCCGCCTGGCAAGCGCAAGGTCCTGAGTTCAGTTCCCAGTACCCCGAAAGAAAAGAAAAAAAATAGTATCTGGTTCGTTAAAAAAACTCTGGTAATAGGAATTAATGAAATTTGTAAGGTGAAGTGAATCCATGGGGAAGCAAACGGGCATCCCAAGCCCTCCTCCAGGGTGATTAACTGCAAGTTTCAAATGTTTCCACAAGTCCCAACGAGGTCAATGACTTGTCTCAGGTCATAGACTTAATAGGACAGCTGTAACTAAACCCAGGCCTTCAAAGTCATCTTTTAGGAATAATGCCCTTTTTGAGTGTCTGGTCTTTGTGTGGCCTTGTCCCTTTGCATCATTTCATTGACCCTCTCAACAGCCACCTGACTTTCTTGTGGATGAGGAGTTGGCAGGTGCAGGGACTGGCTCTCTAGCATTCAGCCAGTACCAGCTCAGGATGTCCCCTGGCCTGCCCTGGTGCTCATTCTTAATGTGTTACTCCTAAAAGTTTCTCCACAGAAGCACTTTTTCTCAATTGCATTATGGTTTTCTTGTAAAGAAGTCAGAACCAAGAAGAACTACTTTTGCTTTATTAATAAGTGTTCAGTGAGTGAGGGAGACACTTTTCCTTTTTTCTGTGCCTGATGAATGCAGTTGGTTAATATGGGCTGTGCAGCATAAGGGACTCAAGGCAGAGAAGTGCACCTTCTTATAAAGTGGACAATTCTCTGCATCTTCTTAACGACTAATTATTGAAAATGGAGCCATAGTTTGTCATTCATTTAATGTGTGTTTGTGACCTTGGCATTTCACCAGTAGGGTTTGTATGTTTAAACTTTATGCTTTTTCTGGCCAGGTATTTAGCTCAGTGGTGCTGCCACCTGCCTTGTAAGCACAAGGACCCCAGTTCAATCCCTGGTACCCCCCCCCAAAAAAAAGTTATGCTTTTTAGATCACTTATAAAAAAGCACAAATCACAATAAATGAACTCTTTCTCCTGTATTTTTTCTCAACTGATCTTTGTTACTTAATTTGGAAAGAGAGGAAATACACATATTGTGTTTTGACAGGAATCAATTTTTAACCTACAGTTTCACTGTGTCTGGCTTGAAATGAATAGTAACAACAGAAACTAAGAAATCTCCGTAAGCCGACATGTTCCGTGTTCCTTTGACCTGAATTTCAGTACCCTACATTTAGTTCTGTGCCTTCCTCATTCTTTACAAGAAGGTTTAGGTACCAAACACTGTGCTAGGTTTAAACAGATGAGGCCACTGAAAGGAAATCCATATAGATTCTTACACTTGCCAGATAGGTAAGATGGAGATGACCATTCTCAGTGAATGGAAGCCATTGAAGGGCTTTGTAAATTATTCAGGTACATGCACATACATGCTTAGCAGGGATGCTAGAGGTAGACCAGTGGAAATGGAAAATCTTTAGGGATCACAGCCAAGGTCAGATAAAATTCTGAAATCATAAGCCACTGGGACTGTCTGTCCTAGTATAAAAATTATATTTAATTGCATTTTAGGTACATATTGGGCAAAGCAAGACACACGTCTGTACAGTAATTCATTTCCAAAGCTGCCATTTCACAGTAACTTTATGCTACAGTTGATGATAGAAAGTAATACCTAAGTATGGTATCTAATTGAAACTCCAGACGGGGGGGCGGGTCATTTGACAAATTGTTCAAAATGAAGTTTTACCAAGAAATCAGGCAGACTCTCCCTGTCTCCACCCCCACTCTAACCATGTGTGATTTGTGGCAGTTTTGTGGCATGGTGAATGTGCTTGGTTGCTTTGGGGCTGACTGTTCAGCCCACAGAATTTGTTCTGAGGATAATGTGGGACAAATATGGTAGTCTTATTTTATTTATTTATTTGTTTTTGTGCCAGAGATCGAACTCAGGACCTTGCACTTGTGAGGCAAGCGGTGGAACCACTGAGCTAAATTCCTGGCCCCTCATGGTAGTCTTTTTAAAATAGTTTGTGACAACTAAATGATGTGGCTATTTTTTCCCAGTTGAACTAATTATTTTATGAAGTACTGGATAGTTATAAAATACTATTGGTTTAGAAAATGAATCTCAATATTTTTTTTAGAGAAATTAGCCAAGTGTGATAGTCCATTCCCAGCACTCAGAAGGGGCTGAGGCAGGAGAATTGTCATTAGTTCAAGGCTATCCTGAACTGCACAGCAAAACTCATTCTCAAAACAAAACTAAAAGATATTTTAGAGAAATTATATTAAT
Source organism: Fukomys damarensis (assembly GCF_012274545.1). NCBI lineage: Eukaryota > Metazoa > Chordata > Mammalia > Rodentia > Bathyergidae > Fukomys > Fukomys damarensis. The sequence goes on from NW_022900917.1 coordinate 40,920,692, forward strand.
TTAATTGGTTTATCACTGTATATTCTTTTGTTAATTGTCTCAAAAATGGAGGTATCTGACCTTTATCTAAAAGTTAAAATAGGCCGGGTGTGGTGCTGCACGCCTGTAATCCCAGCACTTGGGAGGCTGAGGCAGGAGAATCGCTGTGAGTTGGAGACCAGCCTGGGCTACATAGTGAGTCCCAGGTCAGTCTCAACTACCTAGTGAGACCCTGTCTCAAAAATAAATAAATAAAATAAAATAAAAGTTAAAATAAATAAGCCAATAACACTTCAGTAAAATTTGTATTTCATTGTTTCAGTTTTGTTTAGTTTGTTTTTCTTTTTTTCCCTCTGAAAAGATTGTTTGTTGTGGTTTATTGGTTTTTGTTTGGTTTGTTTTTGTTTTTGTTTTTTGGTACTGGGGATCAAACTCTGATCCTTGTGCTTGTGAGGCAGGCCGTGGAAACATTCCCGGCCCTTGAAAAGATTATTTGCATTGTAAAAGAAATAAAAAACAAGTTGTTCATGTCTATATGTATATTGTTTTAACATTTTATATCTTTGGCAGTCTTATTTTCACCTGTTTTTTGTTTGTTTGTTTGTTTTTTGTTTTTTGAGACAAGGTCTTACTGTATAGTTGAGACTGACCTGGACCTCACTATGTAGCCCAGGCTGGTCTTGAACTCACAGCCATCCTTTTGCCTCAGCCTCCCAGATGCTGGGATTACAGGCATGTGCCACCATGCCCGGCCTAACCTGGTATTTTAAATGATTTACACACAGTTTTGCCCTGATACTGAAGATTTAAGAGCATAATTGGAGCCACACTGTTACTTTTTTCATAACAAAAGTAATTACTATATTTATGGATGTTTTGAGTGAAAAGTAAATATGCTTTTATAATGCTTTACTTTTGTGAAGTCTTACTCTTTTTTAACATGCTGGTAGGAAAATATCAAGAAATTTAAGTTTATTACCATTATTATGCCCCTCCCCATTAGCTTTCTTTTTCCCTAAATATACATTCTGTTTCCTTGTTTGCCTGCAGTACTAAGACAAGGATTGGCATTCAGTCAGATCTATCGTTTCTCCTTATCCGATGGCACTCTTGTTGCTGCACAAACGAAGAGCAAATTGATCCGTTCTCAGACTACTAATGAGCCTCAGCTTGTTATATCTTTACACATGCTTCACAGGTAATGCTAACTAAGAACTCACTTTCCCAGTTTGAGAGAAAATGTTAACAAAAGCAACAACCCTCCTACAGCTTTGAAGGTTCATTAGACATTTCTGTTAATCAATCCTGGTAGTATATAGTATAAAATTAAATTGTTGTGAACTCTTTGTTAAAAACCAGCTCATAACATTGACAAGTTAGAGTTATCCTTTGAATTTTAGCCTTAACACCTAAGGAGTTTTAAAATCTGGCTGGAAGAACATAACACTCATGCTAACTTCTCTCTAACGTGATCGCCCTTTACACTGAAATTGATCTGCTCCCAGTAGCAACACAGGCAAGACGAGGATACTGAAACTAGTAGCATGATTTCTGATCACATGTATACATGTGGAATGTTTTAGATTGAGATTTTTGTTTCTGGGTTTAAGTTAGACTTAAAGTTAGACTTAAGTTAGACTTAAAATTGAAGGGTGATAAACTTTTATAATAAAAGAAAAGTGAATGTTGACTTAAAAATAAATGTCATGAACTGTTTTAAGAGCATACATTAAAGAAGATGATTAAATCTCAAGCTACATCAATATTTATGTATGTGTACTATGAAACTTTATGAGTACAATCAGAAGGTAAATAGAGTTACTCTGGTTGAAGAGTCCCATTTCTTAATTATTTATTGTGTAGGAATTTTTAAAAAATCAGGCAGCCCTGTTTGCCAGCTGTTAATAAATCTGACTTCAAAGTGAAACAGTTTGAAAGTGATTATAGATGTGGCAGATTGCACCCACCTAGCTGAAGGCTGATAGTTTGACAGTTTGTGAAACCTGTTTTGTTTGGATTTGTGAGCATGGTTAGTAACTCACAAGTGACTGCCAGAGCTGAAAATGAAAGTTCCTTGGGCTTGGGAAATCATCATTTTCTGAAAACCTGCTTTTAGTCCTTAGTTATCCAGGAGCGAAGGAATAAAATCGCAAACAAAGGTCATTCCAAAACTCCTTCCCATGTCAGCTCTGAGGCTCTGACTTGTGGGAGTTGGGGGGTGAGTGGAAACTTCTAAACAGTTTCAACAGCTCTCTTAGTTCTAGAACCTGTAGTCCCTGTAATAGTTAGGGCATATTTTCCTCTATATATTTGCAGTCCATCTTGAGCCCAGGTAATGTATAACAGAGTTCTTGAGGCCTACAGATGTGCCAGTTGTTAGGAATTGTAATTCCTGGCAAATATTTGAAGACAGCTATACTTGTTTGGATCATTTCTTTGACAGTACAAGCTCTGTTACTTATGAGGAATATATATATATATGTAATTGGAGCCCCTCTTATACCCTGTCTACTAACTTCAACTTCAGTATGCTAGTAGTCAAATTTGAACATACTCCCTCTGTAAAACCACAGACATCTTAATGATTTGCCTCAGAAACATCCCTCCGGTCCAAAACTGCATGTTCAGTCTTGTCTGTAATCGCAGATGGTTTCATCCCAGTATTATCTATCCTTTAAACAGAGTCTGTGCTTGTAGAGAAAAGAGGCCTTGCCGTCTCATTTTTCAAAATTAATAACAACTTGTGAAGTATTTTCCTTTTATCTTACATTTCTTTCTTTCCCCATTATACAGAGAGCAGAATGTATGTGTAATGAATCCGGATCTGACTGGACAAGCAGTGGGGAAGCCATTGAATCCAATTAGCTCTAGCAGCCCTGCCCATCAGGCCATGTGCAGTGGGAACCCAGGTCAGGACATGACCCTCAGTAGCAATATAAATTTTCCCATAAATGGCCCAAAGGAACAAATGGGCATGCCCATGGGCAGGTTCGGTGGTTCTGGGGGAATGAACCATGTGTCAGGCATGCAGGCAACCACTCCTCAGGGTAGTAACTATGCACTCAAAATGAACAGTCCCTCACGGAGCAGCCCTGGCATGAATCCAGGGCAGCCCAATTCCATGCTTTCACCAAGGCATCGCATGAGCCCCGGAGTGGCTGGCAGTCCTCGCATCCCACCCAGTCAGTTTTCCCCTGCAGGAAGCTTGCATTCCCCCGTGGGAGTCTGCAGCAGCACAGGAAATAGCCATAGTTATACCAACAGTTCCCTCAATGCACTTCAGGCCCTCAGTGAGGGGCACGGGGTCTCTTTAGGGTCATCGTTGGCTTCACCAGACCTAAAAATGGGCAATTTGCAAAACTCCCCAGTTAATATGAATCCTCCCCCACTCAGCAAGATGGGAAGCTTGGACTCCAAAGACTGTTTTGGACTTTATGGGGAGCCATCAGAAGGTACAACTGGGCAGGCAGAGAGCAGCTGCCATCCTGGAGAGCAGAAAGAGACAAATGATTCCAGTATGTCCCAGGCGGCAAGCGGGGAGAGAGCCGAGGGACAGAACAGGTTGCACGACAGCAAAGGGCAGACCAAACTCCTGCAGCTGCTGACCACCAAGTCTGACCAGATGGAGCCTTCGCCCTTACCCAGCTCTTTGTCGGATACAAACAAGGACTCCACAAGTAGCTTGCCCAGCTCTGGATCCACCCATGGGACCTCACTCAAGGAGAAGCATAAAATTTTGCACAGACTCTTGCAGGACAGCAGTTCCCCTGTGGACTTAGCCAAGCTAACAGCGGAAGCCACAGGCAAAGAACTAAGTCAGGAGTCCAGCAGCACAGCTCCTGGGTCAGAAGTGACTATTAAACAAGATCCAGTGAGCCCCAAGAAGAAAGAGAATGCACTACTTCGCTACTTGCTAGATAAAGATGATACTAAAGATATTGGTTTACCAGAAATAACCCCCAAACTTGAGCGACTGGACAGTAAGACAGATCCTGCCAGTAACACAAAGCTGATAGCTATGAAAACTGAGAAGGAGGAGATGAGCTTTGAGCCCAGTGACCAGGTGAGTTTCCTAATATCCTCTCCTTAGAATGCTAATTTGTGTCCACCAAAGATATTCTCCACAGGGCTTTTGGAGGCCTCAAGTGGTTTGATTAAAAATCTCTTTTCTTTTACGATCTTTACCTTGATTCATTTCAAAGCTGTGTGTTTCAAACACTTCCCCAGCAAAGACTGACACCGTTACCTGGCCATCAGGCTGTGCCATTCGGCCTGCCGTCCTAGTACACAGCACTTGTAGACACTGAGCAAATGACTGTGGCTGTGCTCCAGGAAAACTTCACTTAGGGATGCTGAAGTGCACAGTTTTCACAGAGCACAAAATGTTTTTCTTCTTCTCTGTAACCACTGCAAAAAGGTAAATCCAGCCTTAGCTCATTGAGTATACAAAAATGGAGACAAGATTCAGCCCACAGGCCAGCCATAGTTTTTGCTGACCCCTAAATTGGGATAATCATGTTCTCAAAACTGGATTTTGTCAGAACAGACTTAATTGGAGTGGAATATTCCTTATTTACTTTTCTCTCTTTTTAAGGTCAGAGTTTAGCTGGTTTTCAAACCCAGTGAAGATCATTCTACCTTGCGAACCCTTCCAATTAATGTAGAAAAATGTCTTAGAGCACTGGTATAATAGTACTTCTGAGGAACTGGGTGTAGTGGCGCATGCCTTTAATCCCAGCTACTCATGAGGATCTCATGTCCAAGGCCAGACTGTACCACTTAGTGTGGCCCTGGTTTTTTTGAGACAGTCTCACTATGTAGTTGAGACTGATCTGGAACTCACTGTGTAGCCCAGGCTGGTCTTGAACTCACAGGATCCTCCTGCCTCAGCCTCCCGAGTGCTGGGATTACAGGCATGTGCCACCACACCTGGCTAGTGTGGCCCTGTTTTGAAATTAAAAAATCAAAAGTCCTGAGGCATAGTTCAGTGTGAGGCCTTGAATTTAGTCCCCAGTATCACCCCCCCCAAAAAAGAGGAAATGAATAGGAGAGGTAAAGGTAGATTCATTGTTAGTATATCTAAGCCATCATCTGTAAATTTAAAACTAAAATAACATTACCTTATCAGTTGTGCTTGTCTGAAAATTGAATGCCCTGAAAAAGATAAGAACATCCAAGGTGATGTTCAAAATCATTTTTAACTGAAAACCAAAAGTCATGTATTTGTGGTAAACACCATGTTTTAAAAGTAAGTATACATTGTGAAATAGCTGAATTAAGCTCATTAACATGCATTGCCTCACAATCTGATCATTTTTTATAGAGAAAATGCTTAAAATCTACTCTCGGCAGTTTTCAAATGTAAATTATTGACTGTAGCACATGCTGTACAACACATTTCTGAAATTTATTTGTCCTAACTGAAATTCTGTATTCTTTCCAACATCTCCTCAACCTCCTTTTATCACAATTACTCCTGGTAGTATTCTAAGGTGGTAACATCATCATATTTTTCTTTCTTTAGAAAGGGGGTAGATATAGGATAGCCATAAAGGTTTGGCATAAAGGATTTCCTAGGGAAATTATGGTGGTGGTTAAGGATCCCAGATTTCACCAGGGGCCCTCACACGCCCCCTGCAGTCTGTAGATGGGCCCCGCCCAGCAGACCTGTTCTAGAGTCACAATTGGTTAAAAAATAAAAGAGCTGGGGCCAGGGATTTAGAGCTCAGTGGTTCCGCCACCTGCATAAGGACCTGAGTTCGCTCCCCGGTACCAAAAATAAATCAGTAAAATAAAAAAGCTGCATAGCCCTCTACTTAAAGAGCTCTGGAGTTTGCCCTTGAAGCTTATTTTGTAAGCACGCATTTTATGTGTCTCCATCATGTGGAGCACGTAGGACCAAGAGAGCTGTGCCCGCTTACTTCACAGGGAGCTCTGCTGAGGTAGCAGTGGCCACCAGCTTACAGCCCTGTTGGGACTGCAGGGTCATAAGGAGCGCTGAGGTCACGCACCTTTCCAGCCAGGGACCTGCTGGTTCTCAGAGCTTAGCTTCCACTCTTTCGCTGCACCGCCAGCCTCCCTACTGGCGTTGAACCCAGAGTCTGCACACTGAGCTACAATTCCAACCCTTTTTATTTTTGTTCTGCAACGGGAGTCTCCCTTAATTGCCCAGGCTGGGCTCAAAATTTCAGTCCTCCTGCCTCAGCCTCCTAGTATGCTGAGGTGATAGGCAGGTGCTGCCACACCTGGGTTCTTCCATTCACTTTGATGTCTTGACAACTGCCACCGTTTCTGAGAAGAATAGAATTTTTCACAGCCCAATTATGAAAGCATCATTGGTGATTAATCCTTAAACTTGGATGTTAATGCCAGGTCTCTGCAGCAGCTCTTCTGTATTGCATTGAAACCATGAGTTCAGGAAACAGGATCTCAGCAGAAATTGAATAGCAGTGTCTTATATAAAGTGAAGTGTGAACCATACGGACAGCCATAAATGTTTTAATCTTCTTAGGTTTACTGGATGGGACTATTCAGAGAGTTGCAGGCGTGGATGATGTCACTCAGGTAGTGTCCTGACATACACTGGAGGGTAAGACAGTGAGTCAGCGTGATCCACCTTAGCTTGGTGTCTAAAATTACCAGCCCCTCACTCCATAAACTGAATTTCTTATCTCAGGTCTACGACCCTACAGACTGAGAGAGTCACAGAAGAGTCCACTGTTTGGCATTTCTTTTTAGTTTTGGTTTTCATTTTTTGAGACAAAGCCTAAAGCTGGCCTTGAACTCATGGAGATCCCCCTGCCTTGGCCTCTTGAATGCTAGGATTACAGGCGTGTGCTACCACACCCAGCTTGGCATTTCTGTATTTATATATAATTGCACTAACAGCAGACAAGAAATAAGTTTAAAGAGAATTCTTGAGTCACTTGCAGTTTCTTTCTTTTTTTTTTTTTTTTTTTTTTTTTTTTTTTTTTTTTTTTCTTTTTTTTTCCTGGTACCAGGAATCAAACTCAGATCCTTGTGTTTGCCAGGCAGGCATGGTGCCACTGAGCTAAATCTTTAGCACAGTTTCTAATTATTATTTAGGAAAAAGTTTTCTAATTAAAATTTTCTCACCTCTGAAACATAAAGCCTAGAGTGTAATCAGCCCAAATCTGTTATTTAGGTAGATCAAAAATCAAGGTAGCCAGATATGGTGACGTAGACCTGTAACTTCAGAGGCAGAGGCAGGAGGATTGCCCCGAGTTCAAGACCAGCCTGGGTTACATAGTGAGTTCAAGGCTATGCTGAACTACATAGAGACTCTGTGTCTCAAAAAACAAAGGTAAACAGGTATTTCTCATACAGATACATGTGCATATATAGTGAATATATTTTTCTTAATGAAATACAGACCCTGGTCTTCCCTTCTCTGTCTTAAAAACCTCACCAAAAATACTGCTTCACAGAACAATTTTGACATCAGAAACATGGCAGCTTGAAAAGTTACCACAGGAAGTGTGCTTTACCTAAATTTAGATCAAAGTTAGATTGAGAAAAAAATTATTCTTTCATTCCTATTCTCCTTCATGATTCCAAATACCAATGAATTGAATCTTTTGTCACCTGCTACACACATTTATTGAAGACTTTTAATTTCAAGGAAATACAGTAAGTTATTTAGTGAAATAAAGCAGCCTGAACTGCATTTAACTGTCTTGTTACTTTGATTCAGAAAAGAGACATTAACTGAGTGTGTGTTTAATCTATTACTAACTTATTAAAGACAGGAAATGTTTCAATGGTGCTACAGTACCTAAAATAGTGGTCTTTTTACTGGTTAGAGTATTTAAACAAGGTATGTTTTTTACGACATTTCCTAACCAACAGGAAACAGTAACAGTGACAGAAAAATTTCCAGTATGTTTACTGACTCAGGTCATATGCTTCTTTACACAATGGAGAACGGCTGATACCTAACCAAGTGTACTCTTGACATTCTTCCTAGTGGTGCTGAGACACTTACGCAGGTTTGGAAATAATCTAAAAAGCATTCCTTCTTAGTATTTGACTCCATTAGAAAGGTGAATCCTATTTTAAACTGGTAGAAGCTGGGTCTGGTGGCACATTCCTGTAATCCCAGGATACGGAAGACTGAGGCAGGAGGGTTGTGGAATCGTCAAGGCCAGCCTGGGCCGCATAGCGAGACTGTCAAGAGGGGAAAAAAAGAACTGGTAATGTCCTGAAATTTTTCCTCCAAATGTGGTGGAATTGTATTACTACTATTTCCTAATAATTTTCTGTTGGGCAAATGTGGTGAAATTACATTTTCTGTCACAGTATTTTTAAAGCTACTTTATAACATTAAATTTTATTAAAATGTATGCTCTTTTTTCCTTTGAAGAACAAATTGACTTGAAACAAAAAAATTATAAAACCAGAAAAAATGAAAAATTAAAGAATCGAGTCTATTTTTCATTTTGTAGAACTTTTATAAAAATCTTTCTGACTCATTTTCTGCCTGAAATAGTTTAAACTAACTACTCAAATTGATGTGGCTAATTTGAGCATTCAAATAGATGCCTAAGCAAAACTTTGAAGCATCTTGGCAAAGCATTTTAAAGGAAGGCATTAATCTTTTTGTCTTGCAAAGAAACTGTGCCTAACAAAGGGGAGAAGGATAAAACTTCTGATGTGAATTAAAAGTTACAAAAAGTAGAAGGAGAAATTTTTTAATTAGAAACTTCATGTAATCAAATTCATCCCTTCCAGGGCCAGGGATTTAGCTCTGTGGCACTGTGCCTTCCTTGCAAGTACAAGGTCCTGAGTTCAATCCCTGGCACCAAAAATAAATTCATCCCTGCCAAATAATGCTAAATGTGTACTCCACAAATTGACAAGGAATAAACACAGGCCAAGCTATATTATCTGTAGTAGGGGAAGCTTCATAATACATTTTCAGATGGTAAGCTCAAATAAATTCAAACAGTATCCATAGTTAGAATCTCTGTAGAATCAATTTCATTTTGCTACATAACCCCAAGAGAATCCTGCCTGTCTTTTAAAAATGTACTTTCAACTGGGCGTGGTGGTGCATACCTGTAATCCCAGCACCCGGGAGGCTGAGACAGGAAGATTATTGAGAGTTTGAGACCATTTTGGGCTACATAGTGAGTTCCAGGTCAATCTCAACTACATAGTGAGACCCTGTCTCCAAAAAAAAAAAGTGTATCTCATTACTTATCAGAATCAGGCTAGTCCACCACTGGGTTAAGGAAGTTAGATGTGTTAGATTTCCCTCATTTTAAGATGGCTACTACAGAATTGCCTTCTTCCCATCATGCCTCTTTTCCCACCAAGAGAGAAGCTCCTCCTAGTGATGTCACAAGCTCCCGGATCCCTAGCTGCTACAGCACTCAGTGCTTCAGTCCTGTAAGAAGCGCTCCCTGTCTGGGCCATATTATTCTCTCTCTCCTTTGTTCGGAGACAGCCCAGCAGATTGACCCTACAGTAAGGGCTTGTAGTGGTTCTGGTCTGGTCTTGGTTTTGGCTTTTTTACCTGACGGTATGAGTGTATGTGATCCTTGAAATCAAAGTCAGGGCCTGTGAGGAAGTTAGGTCTGAGTTGTGTGAGTTCGGCCTGCCATTCACCTCAGAGAGTGTATGCCCTAGTAGTGTCTGGGAGGTAAGAGACCAGAGTTTATTGGCTATGGTTCCCTTGCAGCGCTAACAGTCTGAACATGTGACTCCAGGCTTGTACAACACTGTAGTTGCTTCCTGAGCTACTTCAGGGTAAAAGAAACTGATGTCCTGCCACTCTGGAGGAAAAGTTATATCCCCCTTTGCAGTACCATGCCTTTATAAGGAGTTCTAAGGATAGCTTTGTCTATCTGTACTTTAGGGTGGAACTTTGAAACCCACCCTTTTCTAAGACATAGGTCTCCCATAGAGATATTTCATCTTTTGTTAGAAATGGATGGCAAGACAATGATCTTAAATTAGAAATTTCCTGGAAAAATGGATCTCCACAATTTATTAAGCTATTGTCTCTGAGAAAAATCAAATTAAATGTCACTTAAAGCTAGGTGTGGGGTGCATGCCTGAAATCCCAATGCTTTGGGTGATTAAGGCCAGGAAGACCACAAGGTCCAGCTCGACCTGGGAAATTTAGCACGCTAGTGAGATACTATCTCAAATAGGTCTGGAGATGTAGGTCAGTGTGAAGACCTTGGGTTCAATCCCTGGTACTGTTTTTTAAAAAAAGGTCACTTCATCTATCCTTCCTAACTTGAGAAGTATATCCAGTAAAAAGATGCCCTAACAGATTTTAAATCTGCCATAAATTGCAAAAAACTTAGCAAATGCAGCTTGCACATAGAGGATAGTGTTAAAATATAAGCTGTTATGCTGTAAGTGCAGCTCATTACCACTTGTGTGGTGTGTACTTCTTTTGATTTGCCAGTGTAGAGGGAGAGGGCTGGTCCTGGTCAAGGACTCACTTCATCCGTTGACTCTGAGCAGACTGCCTGTTTCCCTCCTACGCATCAAGAAAAATTATTCTTAGCACGTTCTTTACTAGAAAGTAATCTTAGCATCTAGTTTCTTGTGTGACTGTGATGTCTGAATTTAAATTCTGGCTCATAGATAGGTTCCACTTAAAAGAATATCTATGAAATCAGCTTCCTAGAAAAAGAAAAGTACAAGGTATAAAATAGTGATATTTATTACTGTACTGTTGGTATTTGAAATTTAATTTAAAATGGAGACTATAAGAAAGGTTTGTGTGGCTTCTGTGAAATCAAATTAGTGTTATGCTGGGGAGCAGCCAGTTTTCCTACTGCTTTCCTACACTGTCACCTAAGCTGTGACTGAAAAAGCCACTGTCATTTGAAACTGAAAGTGCAAGCAGGAAAAAAATTCTGCTCAAATTGAAAAAGCATTACTTAACTAGTTACTTCAAGCTTATTTTGTGTCTGACACCATCCCCACACCCTTGGGGTAAAAAGTTCTAAAAGGAAATGGCCATTTGCTAAATTCTGAGTAAGTGCAAATTCAGATCAGTTTCTACCAGTTTTCTTTGTTGTTGTCCATTTGTAGGGAGCCTTAACAATAAAACCTAGACCTGAACTGTCAGTCGGTAATTGGAAATATACATCCAGTTAGTTGGATGATTAGCAAAAATAAAGGGGCATTTGTGAATTACCACTTGATCCCAACATGGAAAGTCCACTGTCTTTCTAATTTAGCCATCTCTTTATCTTGATACAGTAGAGAATTCAGGATCCAGAGATTAAGTTACTCGCTCTTTGTCATTTTAATTTTTAGAAAATGACTAGTAACTCTTAGGCCTGAGGTGCACGTGTGTCTGCATTTTTGTTTGGCTGTGGTGTCTTACACCAGTCGTATTTGTAATAGCAAAGAGGCCTTGGAGCACACTCTTGGAGTAGGCCTGGATAAACTCTTTTTGTTTGTTAACTACAGCCTGGCAGTGAGCTGGACAACTTGGAGGAGATTTTGGATGATTTGCAGAATAGTCAATTACCACAGCTTTTCCCAGACACGAGGCCAGGCGCCCCTGCTGGATCAGTTGACAAGCAAGCCATCATCAATGACCTCATGCAACTCACAGCTGAAAACAGCCCGGTGACACCTGTTGGAACACAGAAAACAGCATTGCGAATTTCACAAAGCAGTGAGTATGAGATATTGCTGCTTTCACCAAGCGATTCCCATATAAACACTATCCGGAACAGCTTATTAAAGTGTGATGCAAACAGCTTAGTCACTTAGTGGTTTTTGTGATCAAATAGCACCATCTACTGTCCTGGTCCTTCAGAAACTATTCAAAATGACCAAAAAAAATAAATAAATAAACCAAACAAACAAAACACTTCAGGGGCTGGGGATTTAGCTCAGTGGTTGGGTGGCCTGCCTCGCAAGCACAAGGACCCGAGTTCTATCGCCAGCACCAAAAACAAACAAACAAACAAACAGAAACTATTCAAAATGGATTCTGGTGAATGTGGCTCCCTGGCTTCTCTTGTAAAAGAGGTAGGTACATGCTGGGAGATCAACCTAGGCTGATAAAGTTCCTCTGCTGATTGTCAAATATCCCTTCATTTCAGTTACTACCTTCAGATATGCATTTCAAGTTAGTTATCCAATAGTTCTGAATAGAAGAAAATACTTTTTTCTGCCAATAATCCCAGGACTCAGGAGGCAGAGGCAGGAGGATTGCCATGAGTTTGAGGTCAGCCTGAGCTATATAATGAGTTCAGGGCCAGCCTGAACTATAAAGTGATACCCTACTGTCTTTAAAAAAAATTTTTTCTTTTTTCCTCTGTAGTAGGACCATAATTTATACAAAAATAAATAACCGGGTTGGGATTTAGCTCAGTGGTTCCACTGCCTGCCTCGCAAGCGCAAGGTCCCAAATTCCATCCCCAGCACCCCAAAAAAAGAAAGGATAAATAACCTCATCAGTGTTGGTGAACAAAATGACATTTTTTTCTTCTTCAGATACACTTTGACTCAATATCAGCAGCATTTGTTCTCAAATCAAAAATGACAGCCATCAGCCACATCATAGAATATCTTTATAGCCAGGCGTGGTGGTGCACGCCTGTAATCCCAGCACTCGGGAGGCTGAGGCCGGAGGATCACTGTGAGTTAGAGACCAGCCTGGGCTACATAGTGAGTTCCAGGTCAGTCTCAACTACATAGTGAGACCCTGTCTCAAAAAACCAAAAAAAATAAAGAATATCTTTAATTACTAGGTATTTTATCAAATGATTCCTGCCCATTTTGAAAAGGATAAAGCAAAATAAAGATGAGTTTTTGCCTGATATCTCTCAAATCTGAATGTTTTGAGGGAGTATAGCCTCGATTACAGACTGGGGGAGATGACAAAGTGAAAGAATTGAAAGGGGGGGTAAAATCCAGTAAATATTTATGGTTATTAATTCAGGAAATAAAGAAGGTCTGTGTAGGGACTCATAGCTCCTTCTCAGTCTGTAGTTTCTAATTCTTTTTTTAGCAGGCGGGTACTGGGTCTTGAACTCTGGATCTTGTGCTTGCAAAGCAGGTGGCAGAACCACTGAGCTAAATCGCCGGCCCACCTGTAGCTCCTAATTTTACAGATTTCCAATAATGAACAGATAATTAAGTGTGGATGTAATTTCCATTCTGAACCTTAATTTTTCTAAATACTTTATTTCTATTATGGATTATTAAATTATTTAACTACTATTTCAGACCATGTTTTGATTCATAGGAAAGTACTTGATATTATCTAATAAATTAGTAACAAATTATCATTTATATCTTGGTATTTTAAAGTTTAATAACATTGTTATCAAATTAACGATTTTGGTGCATGATACACAATAAACTCTTGCAAACTAACCATTAAAACGATATAAATGTGTCCAGAATTCAAAGAAGCTGTACTTCAAAGAATAAACTGTAGCCGGGCGTGGTGGCACATGCCTGTAATCGCAGCACTCAGGAGGCTGAGGCAGGAGGATCACTGTGAGTTCAAGACCAGCCTGGGCTACATAGTGAGTTCCAGGTCAGTCTCAACTACATAGTGAGACCCTATCTCAAAAAACTAAAAAAATAAAAATAAGGTTAAGCTGTAATTTAATACTGCTCCAGGTAACACAGTGTACATGCTAAAAGACTAACTTCCAATGAAGAGCATCCACTTTTAATTCTAATCGAAGAAACTCCAGTTGGGAAATGGTACTTTAATTTCCAAATCACATGTGTGGGTTTGGTGCTGTTTACAGGGTATGTTAATAACTTCATAGCTATGAAACAGTAATACTCCTGTGTTTAATAGCCTAGCACGGAAAACTGTATTAATGGTACACTTAACAAACACAGGTGAACATTAAGAATTACTGTGAGAAGCCAGGTGTAAATGGAGCATGGCTATAATCTTAGCACTTGGGAAGTTGTGGCAAAACGATGACAAGTTCGAAACAGCCTGAGCTACACACACCCTGTCTGCAAAGGCGAGGGGTTGGGTAACATGGTAAATAATACACCTGTGGATTTTCTTTTTCTTTCTTTTTTTTCAAGATCATCAAAAATTAAGACTTGCTGGGGGCCAAGGATTTAGCTCAGTGGTTCTGCTGCCTGCTTTGCAAGCACAAAGTCCTGAGTTAGAGTCCCAGCACCAAAAAAAAAAAAAAAAAATTATGACTTGCTGTTTAGATCACATGTTGCATTTTAGTGCCTGCGTGTCTTTTATCTGTGAATTTTGTCTTGAAAATAGGTGGTTGATACCTAACTTGCATATCTTTGTTATTTCACAAAATGACATTTTCCCTAAACACTACTAGTGTTAGTATTCTTTTTCATTATCCTGTATTAACCTTTAATTTTTATTTGTTTTCTCCTTAGCTTTTAATAACCCACGACCAGGGCAACTGGGCAGGTTATTGCCAAACCAGAATTTACCACTTGACATCACATTGCAGAGCCCAACTGGTGCTGGACCTTTCCCACCAATCAGAAACAATAGTCCCTACTCAGTGATACCTCAGCCAGGAATGATGGGTAACCAAGGGATGATAGGAAACCAAGGCAACTTAGGGAACAGTAGCACAGGTAAGGGCTGAAATGCACTGTTCTTTACTGGTGGGTTATTTCACTTCATTATGTATTCATCCACATCAAACTAGTAAAGTTTTTCCATTGAGCATGTTAGAAACTAACCTGGGAAAATAAGGAAATACTACAGGTTTTCAGTGTGAGAGTGCCATATCAGAAACTGTTTCAGTAAGCTAGCCATTTTATTCTGCGATTGTTACTTCGGTTAGGTTTCTGATCATTAATCCTTTAACATAGACTTCACTTCTACCCTAGTTACTATTCCAAACACAAAGGGTATGTATCAATAAATTGGTCATTGCTAGTTTCCAGTGGTGATCTACAGATGACCGCAGAACTTACTGACAATTTGAACTTAAAGAATTTCAAATTGAAAGTTTAAAATTCAGCCAGACTTTTATACTTCCAGGTACTCCCATACAAAAATGCATGAGTTAAAGTAAAGAACTTTAGTTGGGCTTCATGATGCGTGCCTATAGTCAGGCTGCTCGGGAGGCTAAGGCAAAGGGTCTCTTGAGCCCATGAGTTGTAGACACCTTGGGCCATGTAATGAGACCCTATGTCAAAAAAAAAAAAGTGAAGAATTGTAAATAGTAGTATGCCCGGCCTATACTAACTTTCAGATCCGATCCAGGGCTCCATTTCTGAAGATTAAGGAAGTTGCCTGTGATCTGGTGTGGACCTCGACCGTCTATAATTTCAGTTGTCTCCCAAATTGCCTATGCACATTTTCACAGCAGGTACCATATTACCAAGCTGTCATCCAAGTGCAGGCCTAAAATCATTACTGCAGCAGTGACTGCCATTGCCACCACATCCTGGATCTTAGTACATCTCTTTATTAGTTGGATGTGGTGGTGCTAAGATATAATCCCAGCACTCGGAGAAGCTAGGCAAGTTCAAGTCTAGCCTTAGCAACTTAGTGAGACCCTATCTCAAAATTTTAAAAAGGCTCGAGGTGTATCCTCTGTACCCCAGGGTTCAATCCCATGGATCACATATACACACTGTCTTCTAGCTTCATGCTTATTTCTTCTTAATAAGATAGAAGGATGCTGACTTTTCTAATAAAGGCTTGCTCACATTTAACAGCTTTCTTACTTTGCCTCAGGGAAGTACTAGAAGGTACTAGAGACAAAAGGCACAGAAATAGATATTATAAAAAAGAAGTTACACTTGTGGATCTTTTAATTCTTGATGTTTTATTTTTAGTTTATGTCTAACCTATCATCATCTAGGTAGTTAACTAGATATAGATATAAAAGTTGCATGTGAAGGAAAAAGGTGGATATTTACCTTCTATTCCTGGTAACAAATTTATCAGAAGCATGAACTATGTTGTGTTAGTTTTTCATCCAGCATATATTTATTTCTTGCCTGCCATATGTGCCAGGCACATATGCTTCGTTAATTTGCATATTCATAGAAATGGTATCCTATTGATTTTGAGATAAAATACTGATTTGTGTAAAATTCTGTAAGAGGAAAGGATCTCATGATTTATTAAGGGGACTCTTTCTCAGCAGAATACAAGTTCTGGGTAGAAGGGATCTTATATAGGAAGTTGGGAGTTGCTTGAATTAAAATCTGGATAGTCTAGAAATCAGGGCTCTGCAGGTGATATGGTGCCCTCACTCTGCTTCCAAGAGCAAAACAAACGAGACCGAGTTACTGTATTAGTGTTGTCAAATTAGTTTTTCCCTTCTACTTTCTAATCTTGTTATATTAAATCATAGACTTAAGGAAAATAAAATGCCTTTTCTCTCATAGTATCTTTGGATAGTTCCAGTCTAGTCTTAAAATGGTTTTTCAATATTAGTGTTGTTCTAACTGTTTAAATCTAATTACCCTTTACTCTGTCATCCTCAGCACCTTTCTCGTTTCACAAGAAACACCCAAGATACATGCGACTTATTAAATATACTTGATTTTTGTCACAATTACAGTAAAGAAAAGCAGTGTATTTGAAAGTAAAATCTTTGTGCACATCATTAAACATTTCAAAATAAAGAGATCATTTCATTTGGGTGTTTTCCCCTTCAGAATGTCAAGTCTTAGCCAGTGTTCTGCCACTGCCACCATCCCAGGTACCACGCCAGATCTTCACAGGCCAGGACAGAGAAGACAATGGAGCCTGCTTGGCAGTGCTGTGCTCTTACTGTTATGTGTTCTCAGATAACTGTTAAAAATCTCCAGTGCAACCAGACATGATATACACTATGATCCCAGCACTCAGGAGGCTGAGGCAGGAGGAGCTCTTCAAGTTCAAGGCCAGCCTAAACTGCATAGTGAGACCCTGTCTTAAAATTTTTTTTTTTTTCTTAAGTACAGAAGGCTTTTTACAAATCTATCCTAACCCATTCCAGGAAGGCAATGGTCCTTTGTAATGGCTGTGAAGAGCAATGGTAAATATCTGAAAGATCCTTTAGTTTCCCTAACACTTAGAGAGGCTGTCCTTGATCAGTTTTGAAGCTTACCAAATTATAATACTCTGAAAGGGATTTGAAGATTTGGGAGTCTTGTGTAAGCTTGATGTTATATTCTCTATTTTTGCTTTATAATTGAAATTGTATTGATTATCAGTTTTTACCTTGTTCCTTTTAGTCTCACCTCCATTTGGAAAGTAAACCATTGACGTGTGTGTCAGCTAATGTGATTCACTTCCTGAGGAAGGAAGTTGAGGTTATCCACTGGCCCACAGCACCTGTTTCTGAGTACAAGTGGGAACAATTTTAACAGCTTTTCCAAACTATAAAGAGTGGCAAGTTAATGCTATGAAAACTTTATAATAATTGTCAGTTCTTGTGTCTTAGCCCAGGGCCTGTCTGCCCCTGTGGGTGTGAGCTCTTGGGCTATGTGTGGATTACAGAGTGATTGTCTCCAACAAGTAGAATGGGCTGTGTTCAGATGTGCTAAATATGTCGTCAGTGGCTGCATCTCTCAGCTTCCTTTGACTTACATGCAGGAATGATGGGTAGTAATGCTGCCCGGCCCACCATGCCATCCGGGGAATGGGCATCGCAGAGTTCAGCTGTCAGAGTCACCTGTGCTGCTACCACCAGTGCCATGAACCGGCCAATCCAAGGAGGTATGATTCGGAACCCAACAGCTAGCATCCCCATGAGACCCAGCAGCCAGCCTGGCCAAAGACAGATGCTTCAGTCTCAGGTCATGAACATAGGTAAGGCAGTCCAGTGTGCTTTGCTTACAGTCTTTCTGCTTTCTTTAAATGCAGTTAAAAGCTCTATAAGTTTTTTCAGGTCTTGTTCCTGGATTGCAGTTTAGGTAGTCCTCCTGAGTGAAACTGTCATAAGTGGGATTTTTGTGGGAACTCCATATACAATCATAGACTCAAATAGTCTAAGGAAACCAACTACCTTTGTGGTCTTTTATTTTCATTAAAGTACTTCATTTCACCTTTGAGGGAAAAGTGAATGAGAATGTCACGCTATAAATGCTGTGTTTGTGATATTTTAAAGATAAAGAAAGCATTTAGTGGTACAGCCATAGCTTTTAACTGCTTTCAGGCTCTTAAATGACTCTTCCAAGTCCTCACCAAAGGCTCAGGTCTAATGTAACATCACAGAATGTGAGGATCACTAGAATTCACAGTTTACTTGCTATTAAAATCAGTAATCTGATATGTTCTGTGACAACACTCATGTGAAATGCCCAGCACAAACAAATCTGTAGAGACAGAAAACAGTATGGCTGCATAAGACTGGTGGACTTACGGGAAGAGAGGGACTTATCCTAGTGGTAAAGGGTTTTGTTTTAGAATGAAACTATGCAAAAGTTGATTATGTTGATGATTGATTATACAACCCTGAATACAGTATACTGTGACCCATTGAATCATACACTTTAAATGGATGGATTGTATGGTATATGAATAATCTCAATAAAATTGTTGCATTGAAATATTTGTGGTTGAGCCAGGCGTGGTGGTACACACCTGTAATCCCAGCACTAGGGAGGCTGAGGCAGGAGGATCACTGTGAGTTCCAGACCAGGCTGGGCTACATAGTGAGTTCCAGGTCAGTTTCAACTACATAGTGAGACCCTGTCTCAAAAAAAAAGAAAAAAAAAAAGAAAAGAAAGAAAAGATAAGATTTGTGGTTGGGCCAGGGATTTAGCTCCGTGATTCTGCTGCCTGCCTCGCAAGCACAAGGTCCCAAGTTCAATCCCTGGTACCAAAAAAAGAATGTTTTTTGTGGTCACTGCAGCTCTTGCTTAAAGTTATTTTCTTAATGATTGACATATTCTTAATCACTGACATATTAATCTTCCTCTTATCATATATGTTAGTGTGATTCAGATCAGTCAGTGTTTATGCACAGTAAGAACTAAATCATTCATGGAGAAATGCCAGGCTTGTTTTGACAAGATAACAGAATTCTCATGCAAATTCTGTGTCAGTTTTCTTACCTTATTACCTCATTGCTCAGCACATTGTGGCTTATTATTTCTAGGCGATGGTTTTGTTGTTGTTTCGGGGGGGGGTTGTTGTTGTTTTTGTTGTTGTTGTTGTTTTAGACAGGTCTCAAGCTGAGACTGACCTGGAACTCATTGTGCATATACAGCAATCCTCCTGCCTCAGCCTCCTGAGTGCTGGGATTATAGGTGTGTGCCGCCACACCTGGCTAGGAGATGAATTTTACATTGTCTTTCTACATGGAATATACTGGAGTAATGAGTAATTCCCAAATTAAAATTCATACCATTTGAGGGGTTTTGGCCTTATGAGATGTTGAAAATACCCAGATTTCTATGCGAAATTAAGATTTTTTTTGTTTTGTTTTGTTTTTTGTTTTTTGTACCGAGTATTAAACTTGCGCTTGTCAGGCAGGGGCAGCACAACTAAGAAATTTTTTTAATATTTATTTATTCATTTTTAAATTATAGTAAGAAAACCCTGATACCTAGAAATTAAATTTATTCTCAGTTTTCACTGGAGAACAGCTGGCTTTTGAGCTTTAGATATTGCTCTATAAACTTTATTGTGTAGCTGAATTTCTCTGATTTCTAAAGTCAGAAAAGCCATAAACTTAACAGAAAATTTGCTGTTGTAATGCTAGGGGATAGCATAATAAAAGAAAAACACGTCACCCACTAGCTTTTTAAGCCTCTGGTTGACCTTCTGAGAAGGAGCCCATCTGTGCTGTGTGGCTTCCCTTTGCCTGCCTGACTCTGGAGGCAGAGCTAACTTGGCCCTAAGCGACCTAAACCAGCACTTTTTAAAGTACAGTCCAGCCTCCCACTGCCTTTCAGGACACCTGCCAACCCCGAACTCCTTTCACCATCATAAACAGATGCCTCTTGCCTTCTGCATGTTGCTCTATCCCGAGTGTCCAGTGGGGTGTTCTCAGGGCCCCATGCTATGTGGCATTATTGCAGCTGATGGAATAGCAAAGTCGATGGGAGATTCTGCTGTCTTCTGTCATCCGGACATCAAAACAATCAACAATGGCAGTTTTGAACTTTTCTTTTTTTTACATTTTTCATTTTAAAATCTTGCTTATGTGAACATACATACTGTGTGTTGGTTTTTGTTTGTTGTGGTGGGCTTTGAACCCATAGAGCACTGAGCTCCATTTCCAGCCCCTTTATTTGTATATTTTTATTATTTATTAAATTGCCCATGGCAGTCTCAAACTGGTATCTGGGTAGGTAGGACTGCAGACATGCTCCACACCTAGTTAACTGATTTATTTTTATGATATTTTGGGGTGTTTTTGGTTTTTTTGAGACAGGGTCTCACTATGTAGTTGAGACTGACCTGGAACTCACTATGTAGCCCAGGCTGGTCTCGAACTCACAGCGATCCTCCTGCCTCAGCCTCCCAAGTGCTGAGATTACAGGCGTGCGCTACCACGCCCAGCAATTTTTATCATTTTTAAGTGCATTATACTTTTTCCTAGTTTCAATTTCCTACACAGTAAATATTGCTGAGATTCAATACATATGAAGCAAAAACTAAAAGCATGGTATAGAGCTTCTATCCATTCCTGAAAATGGGTGATTAACCTTGGTATTATTGCCTTTATTTTTGTTTCAAACCTAAAGTTCATCTTATTTTCACCTTGTAATTGTCATTATTTCTGTCTTTTGCATTTCCCATTAACCAGATATTTTATTTAGTATCACAGAGCGGAAATACTTCCTTGATTACATGATGTAAGGTTTTCTGTTCTCTTTTTCTTTCTTTTTTCCCCCTCCCTTTTCAGGGCCCTCTGAATTAGAGATGAATATGGGAGGACCTCAGTATAGCCAACAAGCTCCTCCAAATCAGACTGCCCCATGGCCTGAAAGCATCCTGCCTATAGACCAAGCATCCTTTGCCAGCCAAAACAGGTGAGTCCTAAGATCCAAGATTGCTGAAAGAGTAGTGAACACAAGTTCAGACTCATGCCTGAAATTTGTTTCTTCTCAGTAATTTGTGCCTGACCTATTTGCATTTATTGAGACCATATCAACTATTGGATAGGGGAGGAAAGGGTTAGGAAGGCGCCAGAGGAAATCAGCAAATCTAGGACTTGCCTTTAAACAAGTCACAGGTGAGTTAGAAAATAAACTGTGTGTGCTGATAACTGTAACAGGATGTAGTGTACCATATATGTGCCACAAGAGAAATCAGCCAGGTTTATAGATCTCATCCAGCAGGGATGACTGGAGAAGGTTGCAGGGAAGTTGAGACTTACCTGGAACTCACTATGTAGCCCAGGCTGGTCTTGAACTCACAGAGATCCTCCTGCCTCAGCCTCCCAAGTGCTGGGATAACAGGAGTGCGCCACTTTGCCCGGCCCTGGGAAGATCTTAAATATCCAACTCTGAAGAATTTAGATTCTTTTCATTAAGTTGTTGACATTTTTTGAAAAGTTAAGATGGTATAGGATCAAATTTGAATTTATTATTCTGATTTTCTAATCAGTTTTGTGTCTTTTTAAATGATCATTTCTGTTTTTGTCATTCTTTGTCTTTGCTTAATTGTAATTTTACTGCAGTGTGCCTAGACTTAGATTTGCTTATCTTCTTTTGAATTTTGGTATGTGCTATTTCATTTATGTGTGGATTCTTTTTTATCAGTTCCAGAAAATTTGTAGCCATTTTCTCTTTATTTTACTGCCTTTTCCATTTTCTTTATTCATTTCTGGGGATTTGATATTAAATCTCTTAATGTCTTCTGATACTAAACCTCTTAAAAGTTCTGTTTGTTCACTTTTCATACTCTGTCATTGCTTATTTTTGTTTTTCTATATACCTTTAAACATTACATTTGTAGTTATTTTCTAGATTTGATTCAATGATTTCCAGGTGTAGAATTATTGGAGTTCTGACTCTTAGTAGTGGTGGCCTGTTTCCTTTTTTATGTTTAGTATTTGATGGGGAGTTTATATTTGACCTCGACTAGTGAAATAAGTGTGGTCTGCATTGAGAACACTTGCTTTGCATGAAGATTCATGTTGGCCCTATTAGGGGGAGGGGTCACTACTCCCTGGGGTCTCTTGCAGGTTCCCTAAGACCAGCACAGCAGTCTCAGGTTAGCTCTTGTGCCTGAGATATCTTTGTGGCCCAATACCCCGGCTCTCTTGCTTAATGGTGTAGAAAAACACCTGTCTCCAGTAGCTCAGGGGTACTCCAGTTTCGGCTCCCAAGTGATTTGGTTTGGCTTTGTGTTTGCCTCTTGGAGAGTTTTGCTGAGCCCAGCATCACCACTGTGTCGTATACGTAGGTCTCAGTGGGTTTTGAGCAGGGCACCTAAAGCATGAGTGACCTTGAGGCTGATCGATAGTGTTGCACAGGGAAGGTAAAGAGGTCACAGGGAACAGGTCCGAACCTCAAGCAGGAGGCAGTGTGGGGACAGGAAGGGTGCTGGCAGGGTATTCTGTGCTGCTAACTTGTTAGAAAACTTAACCAGGCATGGTGGCGTGTGCCTGTGATCCCGACACACAGGAGGTTAGAGCTTAGGCAGGAAGATCACCATGAGATCAAGCCCACCTGGACTACACCCTGGACCCTGTCTCAGGAAACTGAAAGGAAAACTTACACTTCTGGGCCAGGGATTTAGCTCAGTGACACTGTTGCCTGCCTTGCAAGTGCAAGGTACCAAGTTCGATTCCCAGTATCACAAAAAAGTAAAAAGAAAACTTAGACTTCTGAGATTATTACCAGAGAATCTTGGCCTGGAGGTTCTTAAAGATTATGGTCAGTGGTTTAATGTTAGGTAATCTTTCAAGGATTAATCAAAGCCTGAAATGATCTATCATTGCCAAACCCAAATTTCTTAAGGGTGGAATATATTTAGAGCTTCTTACTTTCTTTTTAGGGAGGGCAGGTACCAGATATCGAACTGAGGTCCTTATGCTGCAAGGCAGTCAACAGTGCCACTGAGCTAAATCCCGGCCCTTTTGTGTGTGTGTGTGTGAGTGTGAGTGTGTGTGTGTGTGTGTGTGCAGTGGGGGAAAAAATCCTGCAGGTTTTAGATTGGATACTGCTGTAGGAGGCAGTGCTTTCATCGTGTTAGCATTGCCCAGGCTTGGAGTTCTGTGGAGGGCATGCTTTTCTTTCTGTGTACTAAGGGGGCAGTGAGATAATCGGAGCACTCAGTGATTACAACCACAACAGCGTAGCACAATATGGGCCCCACAGTGGGAGAAAAAATTAGGAACAAGTTATTTCACTCAAAGAAAAATAAATTAAGGGAACTGTTGGATAATTGTGGTAGGGAGATGAGGAAGGAAGAGGGCTCACTGGCTGCATTCTGCCCACCTAGGGGAGAAGTAGATGGCTGCTGTCTCTAAACCCCTCACTGCCCAAAAGTCACCCCTGGGGGCTCATTAAAATACAGATTCCAGGGCTGGGGATTTAGCTCGGTGGTTCGGCCACCTGCCTTGCAAGCTCAAGGTCTGGAGTTCCAGCATCGGTACCAAAAATATATATATATACACATACATACATACGTATACAAGTTACAACTCTAGAATTAAATTGGATCCAAGATTCTGCATTTTTAATAGACCTCAAACAATGCTAGCCCCACTGGTCTAATGCAAAGCATCCCTGTGCTTTGAGCAGGGTACAGGCAGCAGAAGCAGGGCGAACTGCAACAAGCCTGAGTCCAGCTGGCATGTGCCCAGAATTGCTTTTCCTATTCTAGGTCTCTTCTAGTTCCAGATGAATTTTAGGATTGTTTTTTCTAATTCTGAAAGTTATGTTGTTGGAATGATAATTGGAATTGCATTAAATCTATATTTTAGAAGTATGGCCATTTTCACTGTATTGGTTCTATCCAAGAACAAGGGTATCTTTCTATTTTCTGATATCCTCTTTGGTCTCCTTTTTCAGAGTACTTTAGTTTTCACTGTAGAGGTCTTTTACTTCATTAAATTGATTCCTAGGTATTTTATTTTTTAGATGCTATTATAAAATGTGGTTTCCTAATTTCTCTCTGTGAACTTGTGTATAAGAATGCTATTAGTTTTTGAGTGTTGACTTCATATCCAGCTAGGCTACTGAATTTGGTTATTAAATCCAGAAGTCTTTGTGGAGCTTTTGGGATCGTCTATGTAGAGTATTGTGTCATCCACAATGATTTCAGTGTTTTTGTTTGTTTTTGTTTTTGTTTTGTTTTGCTTTTTGGTACTGGGGATCGAACTCGGGACCTTGCACTTTCAAGGCAGGCACTGGAACCACTGAGCTAAACCCCAGACCTGATTTCAGTTTTTTAAGCCATTTATCTCACTTTTATTTTAAATAATTCAGTTTGGAAAAGTTGGTGAAATTTATGACCAACTATAGTAATAATGAATTTCTTTATTATAGAAATTTACAGATGACAGATAAACACTTGGAATGTAGAACAATAAGGTTTCTTGTTTCTTTTCTCATTCAGTAGCTGTTCCTTTATAGAATTTTTTTAAATACTTGTAAAACTTAAATAAATGGAAGTGGTGTGGTTTCTCAACAAGAGTGCAGAATTTGACTTTATTTCTTCTCATTCCCATCCTAATGACCTACTAGTTCATTAGTAAAAGTGTAGATTTTAAGATGTGGGCTTTCTGCAGGGGTGTGACAGCAATCCAGCACAAGCTTAGCATGTGAAAAGAATTGGGTTGGATTTCCAGCAACCCCACCACCACCACCAAAAACAGGCATCTCTATGGGGGACAGTCTGTTGGCTGTGTTTTCTGCTAGTTTATTACTTATGCCACCCAGGTTGACATTATATTTATAATTGCCCAGAATATAAGAGAATGACTTCTCCCTCTAGTTGCTGCTCCTTCCCTCCACTTTTGAAGTACCAGGACAGCAGTAATCTGATCACAGATGAGTTTGAAAAGTTAACTGAAGGGGGGTGTACCTGTGCAAGAGGAGCAGGAGGGGCAGCCGGGTAATTTCCACTGCAAGCTGAACTGTGGCACTGTCATACCAAGAGCCAGGTGGTGACGGCAGGAGGGGTGGGGCAGGAGTTAGAGGCTTCCTGGCACTCTTGAATGGCACTGGCAGCCATGTGGCAGTGAGAGAAATTTATGACCAACTAGAGTGATAATGAATTACTATAAGGCATCGGGAGCACAGCTTGGAGCTGGGGACAGCAGACAAGGTGGCATCGAGGGAACACGCAGCTAGACAGTTTCTCTTTACAGTTAACATGGGCTAAACGGAGAACAGAGATTGTGTTGCTGCTGTTTGCTGTCACTGAAATTAATGTTAGTTTCATTAATTGTTGGTTCAGCCCTTCGGTTTTGCAGGGTTCTTGGTCAAATATCATTAGATTACCTAAAAAAGCAGCATATTGGATTGCATCAGAAAGGTGAGCTCATCCCTTGATAAAGTTTAAGAATGAAATCGCTGGGCTGGGGATTTAGATCAGTGGTTCACTGCCTGTCTCGCAGGCGCAGGGACCTGAGTTCAATCCCCGGTACGCAAAACAAAGAATGAATTTGCTTACCTGTTTGCTTTTATTTTTTCTAAGGCATCATATTAGAAGATAAGCTCTAAGAATATAAGATAGACTTTTATTAAAATACAAATATCAGGGCCAAGAATTTAGCTCAGTGGTTCCGCCATCTGCCTTGCAAGCACAAGGTCCCAAGTTTGATCCCCCCCCAAAAAAAACGCAAATATCATTTCTCTTTTCCATGTTAGAGGAACTCAGAAGCTCTTTCTTAAAATCTCTCATTTGTCAGGCTGGGGATTTGGCTCAGTGCTTCTTCTACCTGCCTCATAAGCACAAGGGCCCAAGTTCAATCGCCGATACAAAAAAATCTCTCATTTGTCAAGTAATTTGAATTGTTGGAGTTTTTATACTGTGGAAATTAAAGTATAGTGTTATGGTGTTATCACCTGTTACCTTACATAATAACAAAATTTGCATATTCATTATCTACTTTTCTTATGTATCTAGGTGGGGAAGGCTAATAGCTATATCTTTTGAAGATTTTAAAAATGTTTGCAAATTCTGCTTAGAAATTTCCTGGCTGGGGGTGCAGTCCAGAGGAATAAGCCCGGTGCTTATCTGGCTTACATAAGACTCTGGGAGTTCAATCCCTAGTACTATTAAAGAAAACTCCTTAGCCAGGCATGGTGATGCACGCCTGTAATCCCAGCCAGCCCTCAGGGAGGCTGAAGCAGGAAGATCACTGTGAGTTTGAGACCAGCCTGGGCTACATAGTGAGTTCCAGGTCAGTCTCAACTACATAGTGAGACAAAAAAAAGAAAACTCCCTAGCTGCTCAGTCAAGTGTATTGTAACCCCAGCCGATTTGGAGACAATGAATTTAATTTTTAATGCTGCTAAATGTTTGTGGTCTCTCTTGTGTGATTCATCCTATAAAACAAGAAGATTTAAAATTAGCCAGGATGGTGATACATGCCTGAAGTCCTAGCACTTGGGAGGCTGAAGCAGGAGAATCACTGTGAGTTTGAGGCCAGCCTGAACTACATAGCAAGACCCTGTCTCAGAAGAAAAAAAAAAGACTGGAGGTTGATACGAGCTTCCTGCTAAAGTTCAGTAAAGTCTTTCATTCCTTCAAGTATTGAGGGGTTGGCGAACATCAGTGAGAGTGAGTGGACAGGTGGTGGGCCCTGGACTCACACAGATGCGCGTAGGACCTCTCCAGCACATGCTTTGTTCTCACAGGCCTAACTTTGTGACTGGCCTGTAATAGCCACTGAGGATCTTTGTATTAGACTGTTGGTTTTCTTGGTTGAGCTGGTGCGGGAGTTTGTTACAGAGAGCCCAGTAGTCAGCTAGCTTTTCCATCAGCCTAAGGTGAAGCTCATCTCTTTGCAGGCAGCCGTTTGGCAGCTCTCCCGATGACCTGCTGTGTCCACATCCTGCAACGGAGTCTCCGAGTGATGAGGGAGCTCTCCTGGACCAACTCTACCTGGCCTTGCGGAACTTTGATGGCCTCGAGGAGATTGATAGAGCCTTGGGGATACCCGAGCTGGTCAGCCAGGTATGCACGGGGGTGGGCCAGGGGGCCGTGCACTCTGGTGAGCACAGAGATATTACAGGCAATCTATAGTTTGAGTTACAGAATAGTTTGGCCTGACAGGCTGGCCATGTTTTCTTTCTCCCCATTTGTTAGTCTTACATAAACTTTTTTCTAAGAAGGAAAAACCTGAGAATAAGCTCTACATTCTGATTTAGATGACTGAGCAGAAGGGCAAAAACTCAAGCCCAGCTTACCTTCAAACATTGCTGGCAGGGAGGAGCACAGGAGCAACAGGGAAGAGAGAAACCATGAAGAACATTGCTCCCCATGGCCGAAACCCTTCCCTGGGAGCCACCGTGAGCCTCCGTGTCCTTCCCCCGTGGGCAGGGATGGTAAAGGAGTACCTGGCACGTATGTTAGCGGAGGTCATTTTGAGTATGTGTAAGCGCAGATAGGAATATAATAGGGCTGCGGATTTAGCTAAGTGGTTCCGCCGCCTGCCTCAGAAGCGCAAAGTCCTGAGTTCAATGCCAGGTACAAAAGTAAGTAAATAAACTCTCTCACGCAATATAAAAATGCTAACCAGTCTTCACTTATCTAGTTTCCCCCCTCCTGGCAGGTAATTAGTTGGTTGCTTGTTGTTTTTTCTGTGTTTGTTTGTATTTTAAACCAGGGATCAAACTCAGGCCCTTGTGCCCATGAGAGGCGGCAGAACCATTGAGCCAAATCCCTGGCCCAGTTGGTTACTTTTTAAAAAGTGATTTTTTGCTTTGAGCGTACTTGATAACAGTGACATAGTTAACAAACTAGTCTCCTAAAATCCACCGTCGTGCAGTATCTGAATCTGCCTGCACAGCTACATTCTCTTGGAGCAGTGCTTCGTGGTTTACTGTGGGAGGGTGGCCTAGAAAAGCCCATCGCACTCTTGTCACTGTTTCCTCTTTACATGGCATGAATCATCTTCATTTCTTCTTGCCTAAAAGTACCTTCCACAGTCTGGCCTACTTCTTGGACCTCTGGGATGTCACCGACTCCATGAGAAAGGTGACGCAGAATCATTGGAGACTTTTCTGAGCTATTAAAAATAGTCTTGTCATAATTCTGCATGTGGTAGGCATGTGGGTGTGTTCAGACTCGTTGATTCATATTGAAAACAGCAGAATGGAAAGAAATTACTGAAGGTTCTGTGGTATAATCTGAAATTAACCTGGAAAGGAAAGTAGAGGTTAAATATTTCTTGTGTGAGCTGGGCATGGTGGCTTACACCTATAATCCCAGCTCCTTGGGAGGCTGAGGCAGGAGCATTTAGCAAGCCTGGTCCACTTAGCGAGACCATATCTCAGAATAAAAAATAAAAAGGTCTGCGATATAGCTCAGTGGTAGATACCAGCTGCATTCCATCCCTAGTTCCACAAAATAAAAATAAAATTCCCATGTGACTAGTTGGCTTTGCCTTTAGTATCAGCTAGAATTTAGCATTCTGTGTTTATCCTGACTTTGTTGGGTGATGTTTCAGAGTGTCTTTGGAGTTGCTGAAGGACATGTAACTTTTTTATTTTTAATCAATACCAGTGTCCTGTCATAAATAATTTAATATTTTAGTCTTTTTCATTTATTTGTACTTTTTCTACTTTGTTTCATCAGGTTCTGTCATCATTGTAGCATTGTCATATTAAAGTTAATTATAGAATTGTAGCTGTTAGAGTCAGGAGAAGTATACAGTACAAGTGTACTTTATACTCTTGAGAGGTATGTATTGTCTTTAAAAATGGAAATTACAAATAAAAATAAAAATGGAAATTACTTAGAGTTTCTCTCTGCTAGAGATGGGCAGATGCTCAAAGTTCTGAAGATAGTAACAGTGAATGGCCTTCCCTACTGAGGCCCCAGCCCCTGTAGGCTGGCCACAAAGCAGTGCTAATCTAACTCAAGGGCACTGTGGTTCTGGGACTACATAGGCAGACTGTTTTGAGGAAGCACTAGAACAATATCAGGCTAGAAAAAGCTTGAGAGTTCTTATTGCTGCCAGGCGTTTTTCTTTCTTGAATACCATCAGATTTGTAGCAGTTACACTTAGAAATAGGAGCAGGAAGAAGAGATGCTTTTCCTCTCTGAACACAGTTAGGGCACATTGGTCTGTCCCCCTGGGGAAGTTCTGAATTTTCTGCACCTGCTTCATTGTGAACCAGATAGATAGTAAGTTAAGAAGTGACAAGCAGATTAAATATGTCTACTACATAATAAATGAATGGTGGTAAAATGTGGAACATGTAGGAAATTCTGGCAGCCAGAGACAGGAGTCAAGTAAATAATAGTGCATCATGCTGGTAAACAGGTTGCCAATCACAGACTGGAATGAAGCCCACCCCATGCTAGCCAGAGAGGTTCTTGCAGCTTGCTTCATGTCTCAAGATCTGTGTTGTCTGTAAGATGAAAACAGTGGCTGGTAGTCAGTACCCTGATGATGCTAATCCGAGTCTTGTACTAGAGACTTCTCATTAAGATGATTCATATAGGGCCAGGGATTTAGCATAGTGCTGCTGTCACCTGCCTCACAAGCACAAGGTGGTCCTGAGTTCAATCTCCAGTACCAAAATAAAAAGATGATTCATATAGGCATGAATTATCAATCAAACAATCTAACACTTCTAGGGGACATTTGAGTCCACAAGTCCAGCTGGGCTCTGACTGAGTTGCATGTGCAGGATGCGTTCCTGTGTTCTCAGCCCATTTCTCCCCTTGGAAGAGCGCTGCTGGCAGTCAGGCCTAACCTCTGCTTCTTTCCTTATGAAACTAGATCTATTGAGCACAGAGACATTTTCTAGAAAGAAAAATAGAATCCAGCTAAATACCTTTGTGTAGTAAGTACACAAAAATCTTCAAATGTATGAGATAAAATAGTTACTCGGCTGCTTTTAGTGACTTAATTTGCTTGTTATTTTGGGGCTTTCTTTTCAGAGCCAAGCGGTAGATCCAGAACAGTTCTCAGGTCAGGAATCCAATATCATGCTGGAGCAGAAGGCTCCTGTTTTCCCGCAGCAGTACGCATCTCAGGCACAAATGGCCCAGGGTAGCTATACACCCATGCAAGATCCTAACTTTCACACCATGGGACAGCGGCCAAATTATGCCACACTCCGAATGCAGCCCAGACCGGGCCTTAGGCCCACAGGTCTGGTGCAGAACCAGCCAAATCAACTGAGACTTCAGCTTCAACATCGCCTCCAAGCACAGCAGGTGAGTTATTCAGTGGGGCCTGGAGGTGGGGCACACACAGGAAGGAATGTGAGACACAGCAGTCCGACAGCATGTACATCCTGGTTGGGGAGGGCAGTTGCTTGGGAGAGCTGAGTGGAAGTTAATGTGTTGTTTGAAAATGTTTTGACTCCTTTTGTATGTGTTTAGAATCGCCAGCCTCTTATGAATCAAATCAGCAATGTTTCCAATGTGAACTTGACTCTGAGGCCTGGAGTACCCACGCAGGTAAGGGAGCAGACCAGCTCTCAGCTGTGGGCATACCGGTTACCTTCTCTTGTCACTTCTCCAGATAATCTGAGTCAGTTATGGCAAACCTTTTAGAGATGAGTACCCAAACTGTGACCCAAGAACCCACTTATTTGTCCCCAAGTGCCAATGCTGCAATTAAACCTGAATGCTGAGGTTCTAGTTTAGAAAAAACAACTCATATGTTAACATCTTTTGTCTTAAGAGAAAAACAACACACATGGTTTAGGTTTGCCGCCAATGACCTGAGTAAAGTAACTACTGGGCCACCAGTTCCAGATCTACCCACTGGCTGTGACTGCCTCAGCTGTCTGTGTATCTAGTCTGTTACTTTTGTAGTCCCCTTCTTTTTTTTTTTTGGTACTGGGGATTGAACTCAGGTCCTTGCGCTTGCAAGGCAGGTCACCGAACCACTGAGCTAAATCCCCAGCCCTGTAACCCCCTTCTGTAGACAGCCATCTTACTGCCAGATGCAGATGATTCTTGTAAAGTCGCTGCAGGCACTGAACAAGTGACTATTAAACTGTTGTTTCTATGCCGGGCATGGTGGCACACACCTGTAATCCCAGCACTCAGGAGGCTGAGGCAGGAGAATTGCTGTGAGTTTGAGACCAGCCGGGGCTGCATAGTGAGTTCCAGGTCAGTCTCAACTACTTAATGAGACCCTATCTCAAAAAACCAAAAAAAAAAAACCAAACTATTGTTTCTAGGAGAAATACAGTTTTAGGTTCATGCAGTCCTCTGGCAACAACATTTTCAACAGCCCAGTCAATGCATAACTTGTTTCATGTAAGTTTCTGTTTAAAGACATCATGTATACTATTCATTCACTTACACCAAACTCAGCAGACAGGAAATGGTAGCTCAGGCCTGAAGGAAGCTTCCCTGACACTCGTATTTCCTCTGTAAGCACATCACAACCTTACATATAGGAACACTAGACAGCACTTGAGCACTGCATTTGTGGCCAGTTTAAACAGTTAAATCGCCGATGAAAAGCACAGTGATGTGAGAAACATGGAACCAGTTAGGCTACAAAGGGATCCTTGGTTATAGTCTTAAGAAATTGAGGAGGGAGAGCATCGCCTTGTCCAACCTCAGCTGGTAGTGTGTGTTGGGCATCTGTGCTTCCGGTCCATGAGTAAGCATGACAGTGCCTTGAGTACTGATTTGGTAGGTTCAGATAAACTTTAGCATGCAGGCAGCTTCATGTGGAAGTGACAGATAAGAAGGACTGACTCTTCTGAGGACCCATAAACAGCCTCATGCCTCCTACTGACAGCAAGCACTGACACCGGCCCCTTCCGCCATCTTTTCTCCACTCCCTCACCTGGCTGTGTCCTGGCTCTTTCTTTTAAGGCTCCCTCTACGCCACCACACCTCCTTTCCTCCTGTCTGTGCTCAGCCGCTTCTGAAGAGCTCGGGGTCATACAGTGATTTTGTTCTCTTTTTGATTTGAATGTCCCTAAAATTTTAAGTGCTATCCTCTGGCTTTATGACAGTCTTATAGAAAGGAATGTGTTCTTTTGAGGTCTTTTACCGAACTGTGTCCTCGCAAAATGACTTAAATTAACATTGAACTTAACCCTACTAAGTCCGAGCAGAGGTTTAGAATCACTTTGTGTGCAGAACGTAGAGCCTCACGTGCTCAGTCACCACTTGATCGACTGAGTAGTTCCTTCTGTGTAACTTTATTTTCAAACTGTTTTACGTGGACAGTGGCATTCGTTACCCTATCTAATCTGTGTCTACCCCAATGTTTTCCTCCGTTCATCACCCTTGATTTCAGGCGCCTATTAATGCTCAGATGCTGGCCCAGAGACAGAGGGAAATCCTGAACCAGCATCTTCGACAGAGACAAATGCATCAGCAACAACAAGTCCAGCAACGAACTTTGATGATGAGAGGACAAGGGTTGAATATGACCCCGAGTATGGTGGCTCCTAGTGGTTTACCAGCAACCATGAGCAATCCCCGGATTCCCCAGGCAAATGCCCAGCAGTTTCCATTTCCTCCAAACTACGGTACTGGATTTACATCCCCGCCACCTTTCACCAGTCCTTTCTCCCCAGTGTCCCCCAGTCCTGGGTCACAGCTCCTCTCTCACAGCTCTTTGCATGGCTCCCAGATGAATCTGGCTAACCAGGGAACGATAGGATACCTGGGAGGACAGTTGGGGCCTGTCAGCAGTCCCCAAGTCCAGCACGGTACCTTCCAGGCTCTGAGCTCAGGTACCTCCTTTTCTCTGAGTGCAGGTCTTACTTTAAGAATGACCGAAGTAAGTGTGTGTGTCTGTGTGTGTGTGTGTGTGTGTGTGTGTGTGTGGTGCGCACATCTACCATGCGTGTGAGTGTGCGTGGGGATAGTGTTGTCAGTGTCTGTGAACAGAGCTGCATACATATTTATATTTGAACACCTCTGAGTCTGACTCAACAAATCAATAGATAAAATATTGAAAGATAAATTTAAATATTATATATTCTATAACTTTTAAAAAGTAAAGATTTTAAAGATTATATGAAATCTTTCATGAGTAATTCTTGAGAAGCATTGCATAGAAACCACAATGAGAGACCTATCTTAGTTTTCCTCATATTGATTTGTTGTTTAATGTCAGTCTTAAGAGACGAGATACTAAATGTATAATGTCATAAATGTTAATATTTGTGTGCATGTTTAATTAATAGTTAAAGTATTGATAAAAGTGAGTGCTTTAATTAATATTCCCTGCCCTTGCCTGAGTTAGCCATGAACTACTATTCTTCATATTGATGGAATTTCTTTAAAGAAACAAAAATAATGTGTAGTTTCTCTCCTGCATGATTTTGAACTTTTCTTTTGTAGCTCATTTAAGTACTGTTTAAATATGCATGTTTGACAAGTGTTAGGCAAAATTATATGTAATGCTATCCCAAAAAGGCTCTAAGAAATTAATCATCTTTCTTTTCTAACTCCTTTCCTCTATTTCTTTTTTGATAATTTAGAAAAGTCTGCTAAAAAGCTTTTTGTTTTGTTTGTTTTTAGTTTAGTTTAGTTTTTTGGAGACGGGATCTTACTATGTAGCCCAGGCTAGCCTCAAACATATGGCAATCCTCCTGCCTCAGCCTCCCAAATGCTGGGATTACAGGTGTGCACCACCATGCTCCTTTCTTTCTTTCCTTGTAGTTTAATGCCATTTGTCTTAAAACTGAACAAGAAGTATACATTGAATTTTTTTCCTTACTCTGCTACTCTTGGATAGCAGTAAAGTACTATAGAGCCCTTCTTAAAGACAAAACAAAGCAAGGGACCGGGGATTTAGCTCAGTGCTCCCGCTGTCTGCCTTGCAAGTGCAGGGACCCAAGTTTGATCCCCAATACAAAAAAAACACACAAAGCAAAACAAATGGGAATACAGTTAAAAAAATTTTTAATACATCCATTTCGACCAGGTGCCAGGTACACCCTTGTAATCCCAACTGTGGAAGAAGTTAGAGCAGGAAGATTCCAAATTCAAGGCAAACCTAGGCAACTTAAGGGAGAGTCTGTCTTACAATAAAAGCAAAAAGGCTGGGATTTAGCTCACTTTGCAAGCACATGTGAGACCTTGGGCTCAATCCCTGCAAGCACATGTGAGACCTTGGGCTCAATCCCTGCTACTGCAAAACAAAAAATAGATATTTTAAACACACATATACACGCGCGCACACACACACACACACACACACACACACACACACCCCAGCAGAGGCCCTGTGTTCAATATCTGGCATCACCAAAGAAACAAAAAGAAGGAAGAAAAATTTCACCATGGAGTGACTTAAAGAAAAATTTATATATGTATTGACTTTCGATAAATAGTTGAACTTAAACCCAGTTTATACAAACCAGTTGTAATGAACTTAACTTTTTTCTTTTTGGTACCAGGAATTGAACTTGGGACCTTGCACTTGTGAGCAGGCAACCACTGAGCTAAATCCCCAGCCCTATATTCAACAGTTTAAAGACTTTATTTCAGGTCAAAAGAAATGCATATTGTTGACCCATGCTTGCTTTGGAGAGGGATTAGAGGAAAGAATATGCTCTCTAACTCTAGCCACAATGATTCCCATGGTTCCTAGGCACCCTTTCACCACTGTAGAGAATCAAATTGTGAAGATTTTTTTCTTCATGCTTTTTTTGGGGGGTATAGGGGATAGACCCCAAGGTCTATAAACTGAGCTGCATCCCCAGCACACCCTTACCCCCTTTTTTGAAAATAGTGCTTTATTTTTTTTTTCTTTGAGACAGGGTCTCACTATGTGGAACAGGCTGTCATTATACTCACTGTGTAACCCAGGCTGGCATTAAACTTGTGGCAGTCCTCCTGCCTCAGCCTCCAAAGTGCTAGAATTATAGTCATGTGCCACCACGTCTGGCAATTTTGAGATTGCTTCTTGCTAAATTGCCCATGCTAGGATTATGGGCAGGTACTGCATTCAGCATTTTTTATACATTTTATCTTAGCTTAGAATCTTTAAAGTGTATGTAATTAATCAGCACATAGATCATATATTTGAAACTAATTTTCTGTGTATACTTGATTTAAAATGTCCTTTTACTTTAGTGTGTCTCTGATAAAACTAATAATATCTTTGGCTTCTTTTTTTTTTTGGTCTGTTTTTTGTTTTTTGGTTTTTTGTTTTGTTTTGTTTTGTTTTTTTCTTAAGGAATAAGTCAGCAGCCTGATCCAGGCTTTACGGGGGCTACGACTCCCCGGAGTCCTCTAATGTCACCCCGAATGGCACATACGCAGAACCCCATGATGCAGCAGTCTCAGGCCAACCCAGCCTATCAGGCCCCCTCAGACATGAACGGATGGGCACAGGGGAGCATGGGTGGAAACAGGTAACTCCATGGCTCTGTGTCTCTGTTACATAGATGGGCACCAGGGAAACTTTCTGTGGACTACCTGTTTCTTTTGTGTATTTTTAAAATTTATTTGCTTAAGCATCAATATCAAGTGAACAGCTGAGTAAGCCAGCTTACTCTTCCTGGGGCAGAAGTCACTAGAAATTTACAAAATCTTAGCACTGTACCTCTTGTTTTGGAGTAAAAGGAACACCTCGAAGCGCTGATTTGTCATGGTAGTG
Source organism: Fukomys damarensis (assembly GCF_012274545.1). NCBI lineage: Eukaryota > Metazoa > Chordata > Mammalia > Rodentia > Bathyergidae > Fukomys > Fukomys damarensis. Next base: position 40,956,322 of record NW_022900917.1, read on the forward strand.
ATACAAAAGCAATCCTTTATCCGTGCCTGTAATAAAAGCCAACAAAAAGTTCCTTTGATGCCGCTGGGAAAGTGGGGATAGACTTCAGTTGCCTCAGTCACTTACTGGAAAGGAGCAGCTTGGTTGCCCCTGCAGCTTTGTGGGCCACATTCCCTATGTGACGTCTCACCGACCCCACCACCTTCCAGCTGTACCACTGGATTCATCAGTACAGATTGGCTCCCTTGGAAGTAAATGCCTCAGAAATGAGTGCTCAGAACTGCCTGCAACTGTTTGCTGTCAGGCTGTAGCGTTTTATTTCCTCCTTTCCTATGTTCCAGCATGTTTTCACAGCAATCCCCGCCACACTTTGGGCAGCAAGCAAACACCAGCATGTACAATAACAATATGAACATCAATGTATCCATGGCGACCAACACGGGTGGCATGAGCGCCATGAACCAGATGACTGGACAGATCAGCATGACCTCAGTGACCTCCGTGCCTACATCAGGGCTGTCCTCCATGGGTCCCGAGCAGGTGAGTGCAGAGGAGAGGCAGACCTGTGTCTTCTTTTTGTCTTTCTGCAATAACTGCATCTTTCCATGGACCTCACCTTTCCATCTGTCCTGTTCCCACTTTTTTTGGGGGTGCCAGGGATTGAACTTGGGTCCTTGCTCTTGCAAGGCAGGCCACCGAACCGCTGAGCTAAATCCCCAGCCCTCCCACATTTTTTGAACAATTTTTTTTTCCACCTTATTTTCACCTGTTTCTTGTTAATGATGAAATAAACATGAAAGGATTCCTAACTGCTGAAGGATTTCTAAAAATATTTGACTTTCACATCATGTAACATTTTTCTTTTATTTGAGCAGTTTAGCAATATCTAAAGTGAATCTCTGAAAATGGGGTGGTGCCAGGCATGGTAGCTCAGGCCTGTAATCCCAGCACTAAGGAGGCTGAGGCAGGAGGATTGCTGTGAGTTCGAGACCAGCCTGGGCTACATAGTGAGTTCCAGGGCAGCCTCAACTACATAGTGAGACCCTGTCTCAAAAAACCAAAAACAAAAAAATGGAGTGGTGTATAGTTTGCATAGCTTTATTTTGGGTCTATGCTTTAAGAAAAGGCTTTTTTTCTAAATGTAAAACCAGATGAAGCTGGGTGCAATGGTACACGTGAGCAGTCCCAGTACTCAGAAAGCTGAGGCAGGAGGATCCTTGTGAGTTCAAGGCAAACCCAGCCTGGCCTACAGTGAGACCTTGTCTCAAAAACGAAAAAAAAAAAAAAAAAAGATGAAAAGCAAGGGCCAAAAATACTTTCTGCAGATAATCCACTGTTTTTTTTAATTATTGGAATATAGTGCAATGATTTTCTTTTGGTCAGTTTTTTGTGGTACCGGGGATCAAACTCGGGTCCTTGCGCTTGCAAGGCAGGCAACCGAACTGCTGGGCTAAATCCCCGGCTCTTTTGGTCAGTTTTAAAAATAGGAAATGTGGGGCCAGAGATTTAGCTCAGCGGCATTGCACCTGCCTTGCAAGAGCCAAGGTTCTGAGTTTGATCCCCATTACCACAAAAAAGAAGAAGAAGAAATTATTCTGCTGTCTTCATCTACACACGAGCTTCACTAGGTGGCAAAGAGACTGCAAGCCTTGAAATTAGTAAAAAGCCAGGCTGGAATTCAAAACTCTGGTTGATTAGCCAGGCACGGTGGTGTACACCTGTAATACCAGCACTTGGGAAGCTGAGGCAGGGGGATTGCTGCAAGTTCGGGGCCAGACTGGGCTACCTAGTGAGACCTTGTCTCAAAAAAAAAAAAGACTATGGATGATCCAGAGGTAAAACTATAGGTTAGTAATTTTCACATTGCATTTACAGACTATATATATTTTATTGTTGTTGTTTGTTATTTTTGGGGGGGGTTGAAACAGGGTCTCACTATGTAGTTGAGACTGACTTGGAGCTCACTATGTATCCCAGGCTGGTCTCGAACTCACAGCGACCCTCCTGCCTCAGCCTCCCAAGTGCTAGGATTACAGGCATGGGCCACCACACCCATCTTTTATCTTCTTTTTTAAAGTTCCAAAAAAGTACTGATCATGCCACTCTGATCCTCAGTCATTCATTTGAAGTAAAAATGTGGCAAGGACTCTGACTTTTGTTTTAGCTCTGGCTTTGAACTCACACTGATCCTCCTGCCTTGTCCTCCTGAGTGCTGGGATTAGAGACCCCGCTTGGGTATGTTTAATTCTTATGGTAGTAGACCACAGTTTTTGTGAAAATTTACTGAATGTTACAAAGCTTCAGGGTTTTAGTCTGTGAAATGATAAACAAACATGTAAAGTGGCACATGAAAAATTTGAAGGTATTTACTATTTAGGAAGGCTGTACGCTCATGGTGTGTGTCTGCTCTTGAGCTGATGGTGGCTAAACACCTTGAGTAAATTAGACAGACATAAATGAAAGAAATAGAGAATTTTCAGTGAGGAAAAGATAGGTTTGATGCTGAATTTCCTTCAGGGATTGGCCACAAGTGACTCCTGATTTGCTTTCTCAGGGCCACGTGCAAGATGAGGTTCGCTTTGTACAGTAATGCGGTGCAGTCCGCCTAGGCCAGCCCTCAGTACATTGATGCTTTTTTTTACTTTGGGGGGGGTAGGTACTGGGGGTTGAACCCAGGGCTTTCACACTGAGCCACACCCTGAGCCCATTTTTAATATCAGCCAAATTAGGAAGTCAATAAGAACAACTGTAGTATGTCATCTGATACAAGTCTTTCTCTCTTAGCATTTGTACATTTACTTTGTAATTTGTAAAAGTAATACACAAATGTTAACACATAAAGTCACAGGATCCAGCACCATTTTGGAGCATCCATACTTCTTGCTATTTAATAATTTGCTTAAATAGCAAAAATATTGCAACTCTTTCAAGTGACTACACAGTTCTAAAAGTGTGTTATTAGTCTAATTTAAACCATCCAAGAAAATGAACAGGTATGAAAATGTCTCTAGTAGTATTGTCTGTTGAATTTGATTTCTGTACAGAATGCAGATGTAATTTCACTTTGAAGACAGATAGTGTAAGTCTTCTATTTCTCCCCCGCAAGTCTACACTGAGACCACATGCAGGGATGAGCTGTTTTATGTTGTCTCTCTTCCCGCTGTTATACACTCCTAGAAGCAGAGTGCACAGATAATGGTTTCTGTTTTCCAATACTTTGGGTGTCCCATCGATGCTTTTGCCTTGTCACCCTCAGGTAAATGATCCTGCACTGAGGGGAGGCGGCCTTTTCCCAAACCAGCTGCCTGGAATGGATATGATCAAGCAGGAGGGAGATGCATCACGGGTAAGAAACGTGGGCAGGGAGTGCGTGAAGGTCGTGGTGAAGTGGGCACAGGGCTCTACAGGCAAAAATTGGCCTAGATTGATTATCAGCCAGCAAACTGAAGATAGTTACAGAATATCTTCTCATTTCGTTTGGCAGACAATGCTTTGGTGTGACTGATTCTTTCTTTAAGCTTGTTTTAATTGATCGGATGGTGGCAAATGAATTAAGAACCCTAAATTTGCACTGAAATGATATTAGACCAGAGCAAAAACTAAAGTAGCAAAGAATTAATCATATTAGAGCAAACTTTGATTTATTGTTGCTTTTTCTGAATTATGATGTTAGATTTTTAGGCTGATGAGAGGAATTAATATTTCCTCTCTTCCCTGGACCTAAGTATTTTGTTGTGTTTAAGCAACAATCTTATGTATTATTTGCTTGTTACAGCTTAAACACTTGTTCTGAGAGAGGATTGCCATGGTTGCCCAAATCTTGAAGCCTGGGGCTAATGAGTACTGAATGCCCACTCGAAACGCGTGCCAGGCTGCAGCTGCGTTACAGGGAGGGCTCTGTGAGCAGTTTGGTATATGGGCAAGGGGGGTGCATGCCCACTTTAGGGAAGGGATGACCCCCCAGGAGTAAATAATTATTTGTTAAAAACTATCCCACTGGAAAAAACATGAGGCCAATGTTGTATTTCCTCAAAAAGGTGGATGTTGGATGGTCCTGTCAGTCTTATTCAGAGCCAAGAGGGTGTACACAGGCCTGCAATCCCAGCACTCCGGGAGGCTGAGACGGGAAGATCACAGCTTCAAGCCCAGCCTAGGCAACTTGACAATTTAGTGAGACCCTGTCTTGAAATTTAAAAAGAGCTAGGGATGTAGCTCAGTGTAAAGGCCTTGGGTTCATTCTCTAGTACCCAGTAAATAAATAAGCATTCCAGTTTGGAATAACGTAGACTAATTTATGTTTTAACAACATTGTGTTAATTTTCTCCGTGTGGCTGCTCTTGTTTGTAAGAAGCACAGCTGTGGAAATTGGAGATGCTGACTGTGGGTGGGAATCCTGGAGACTGTTACCTACAAATTTGAACCTGGATGGTGTAATGCTCAGATGTACACTCACCCACTCACTTCTATGGTCTAAACCAATTTAAATAGACAAAGTAAGTCAAAAAGAAGGAAATAGACCCTATATTGAACATGTATGTAGATTTGAAATATGCTGTGGATTCCAGTCCTGCCCTGCCCTCCATGGAGCCACAGGAAGTGAGTGGCCGCAGAACTCCATGATGGCTGTGACAGAAGTTCAGGTCTGAAACCTGGGGAGCACTTCCCGAAGGAACAGTGACATTGATGATAATTAATCCAGCCCAACATAACCGAAAAAAGCTAGGAAGCTTAGTCTTGGAGCACATATCTCTGGGGGGGAAATGCATTTGGGAGGCCAGCCCTGTCCCACCACCAAGCTCATCGCTGAGATCAGACTGCCATTCCTCTGCTCCTCCTGGGCCTAGGTGCCTTGGTGGGTGAGGCCCTCAAGCAGGGGCACGCCAGGCCTGGTCTTCTCTTTCCCCCCTGAGCCCAGGAGTTTCCCTACCTGGATCTTTTTTTTCTGCTGGCAGCTTATTATCTCCAAGAAGAACAGACTTGCCTACTCTAAAGCAGAACATGGGAGCTTCCCTTATTCTGCCTTTTTAAAAAACTGGGAACAACCAGCATATATAAAGTCCCTCGTTCAGACCACACCACACCATCTGGTAGCCACTGTTTGGAAGGTTTTATGCCCTATAGTAAATCTGACAATATCAGGAAGTGAATTCGAGCAGACCGGCCCCTGAATGTCATTCCTAACCCTGTACCCCACTGCCCACGTCCCTGTGGGAACACCAAGCTCTGGTGAGACTTGCCTATGGCTTCATGAAGGTAGCATTGGAGTTGGCCAGAAGAAATACATTACTTCCTTTGATGCCACTCCCTTTTGTCTGTTTACTTAAACCCTAAAATGAAGGAAATACTATGCAATAGACAATAAAGATTCAGCCCCCCCACCCCCACCCCATCCCCAGACAAGGTCTCACTGTGTAGTCCAGGCTGGCCCCTAACTCAGAGGCAATATTCCTGTCTCAGCCTCCCGAGTGCTAGGATTATAGGCATGACCATCACACCCAGCTTGCCTTCAAGGTGTTTTGTTTGCTTTTTATTATTATTATTCATGAAGTTTCTTGGTACATTTAGGTATACTGTGATCACATTTGTCATTGGGACTTTGTACCTATACATGATATACCTTGGTTTTTGTTACCTTGAAGTTCTTGTGTTTTTGTTTTTGTTTGTTTGTTTGTACTGGGGATTGTTGAGTCCTTGTGCTTACAAGGCAGGTGGTAGAGCCACTAAGCTAAATCCCCAGCCTGTTACTTTAATGTTTTGTTTGTTTGTGTTCCGACACTGGAAATTGAACTCAGGACCTTGCACTTTGAAGGCAGGCGTGGCGCCACTGAGCTAAATAAATCCCCAGCCCTCCTTGAAGTTAAACCTTATAAAGGGTGGGTTTAAGTACAGCTCCCTAGAATTCTTTTCTGAAACTAAAAAATTAAGGGTTTAAAAAATATTTTAATCAGCACTTATTTTCACAGGAAATACTGTTGACACAGCTGGAAATAAAGCCTCGCTTGAGTTTGACACAAGCCTGAACAACATATCTAGACCCTCCCTATCTCACAAAAGAGAAGCATTTGACACTTTTGGTTTTTGTTTTGTTTTATGGTGGTTGGGTTGTTTGTGTTTGGTTGTATTTTGGTGATACAGGGACTCACTTTGCGGTTCAAGCTGGCCTTGAACTCACTAGGTAGCCTAGGTTGGTCTCAAAAGCAAAGCAATCCTTCTGCCTCAGCCTCCTGGGTTACAGGCTTGCTCGAAGGTCATTTTGTAGGAGGTAGGAAACTGGGCTAAGATGTGATTGGTAAGAGAGCAGCAGCCACTCAGGAGAAGCTGACAACCCTCCCCTACTGTGTCCCCAGAGAGGCAGGGAGGGCCTCACCCCCGCTCGTGTCGGAGCTGTGTGCACTAATGCAGACGCAGGCCCTGATTTGCACTGCTTACAGCAGCCATGTATTGTGATGTCCTGTCGTGGGGGCTCTGCGGGGTCTCACTGAAACCTCGGGTGCTACTTGACTTCGTCTTCTCCCTGCAGAAATACTGCTGACCCTGCAGGGAGCTGGCCGCTGCTTCCCTCGGCTGACCAGGCGCACGTGCTCACAACACCTAGCATCTGGAGAGCCGCGTCTCTGTGCCGACCCTGATCTGCCCGCAGTTCTCCCAGAGCCAGCGAGCAGACGGGCTGGGCCCTGCTCCTGGGGGGTGCCAGCCACCGCAGGAGCCACCTCTTCTCTTTCTGGTCTGAAGCTCGCTCCAGACAGTTGCTCAGTCTGTTCACTGCATTCACCTTAGTGCAACTTAGATCTCTCCTGCAAAGTAAATGTCGACAGGCAAATTTCATACCCATGTCAGATTGAATGTATTTAAATGTATGTATTTAAGGAGAACCGTGCTCTTGTTCTGTTCCTGTTTGGTTCCAGACACTGGTTTCTTGCTTTGTGTCCCCGGCTAATCAGTCAAATGCTAAAGGTTAAGATTTCATCTGGAGGAAAGAAAAGAATTTTTAAAAAATGAAACTAAAGTTGTTTTAAGCTAAGACCTGCATTTGGGATGGAATCAGGGCAGACACTGCGGACAGCACTGTGTGCACAGACACACCCTAAGTGAAGACTGCAGTCACAGAAAGCTCTCTAGACTTTGTTGGAAAGAGTTTCCGGTTCCTGAACAGGCAAAAAAGAGCCTATGAGAGGGCTGTTGATATTATCAAGTTTTGTTTTGTTTTGTTTTTTAGTTGTTTTTTGTACCAGGGATTGAGCTCGGGGCCCCCCTTGTGCTTATGAGGCAGGCGACGGAACCATTGAGCCAAATCCCTGGCCCAATATTATCAAGTTTTGTTTCAGTTTTTTATCTTTGTTAAAATTAAATTAGTTCACCTAAATTATGGATCACGAAGTATTTTTTATTTCTAACTTAAGTTCCCTTTAGATTGGTCAGACAGCTTGAATTAGTGTCTCTCCTTCCTCTGACCCTGACTCTTGTTTCTTTTCCTCTTTGCTTTTCCCTGTTCCCTCTAATTTCCCGAAGTGTTTTGCCAGCCACTTACACTAAATACTGGATTTCATAAAAATACATTTACTGGCAAGGAGAAGAGCAGAGTTAAGACTGGATACCAGTCAGGTTAAGGCCACTGCTCCAAAAGCGTGTTCATTCTGTTCCCCAGCGACTCTGGCCTCCAACATGCAAGAAAAATTCGTGTATTGAAATTGACCGCAGATATCACGACAGATGTAACCTCTGCCTTGTGTTTTTTATTTTGTTTTTTAGCAGTGCTAAGCCGAAGTTTTGTAAGGTACATAAAATCCAATTTATATGTAAACAAGCAATAATTTAAGTTGAGAATTTAAGTGTTTTAATTGTATAATTTTTGTGAGGTATACATATTGTGGAATTGACTCAAAAATGAGGTACTTCAGTATTAAATTAGATATCTTCATAGCAGTGTCTCCTAAAGGTGTTTTGTAAAGGAAATCAATGCCTTGATTAGACCTAATTTGTAGACTTAAAGACTTTATTTTCTAAACCTCGTGATTCTGCTCATAAATCATTTATCTAATCTATATGATATGCAGCTGCCGTAGGAACCAATTCTTGATTTTTATATGTTTATATCCTTTCTTAATGAACCTTAGAAAGACTACATGTTACTAAGCAGGCCGCTTTTACGGTTGTTTTTCTTGTCCACTCTGGTAGGGAAATAATCTTTTAGTCATTGGTATCAGTTTCCTACAACTGCAATACCAAGAAACCTTTTTTGAGCTATTTCTCCCCATCCCCAATACACATACTTTCTTACCTAAATTTCAGAATGGTATCTTTTTGATGTCTAAAAAGCAAAGCATTTTATAATATCTCATTAGCCAGGCTTTTTAGGAACAGAGAAGTTTTTCCTTGAAATTTGATTGCTTTTATGTGGCAGGGTAAAAAATGTACAGATTACCCCTATTTATATTTATATATCTCTCTCTATATGTACCAAGTATGGAAATACAGGAAGAGATATAGCCCAAAGATAAATGGTAAATAGACAGTCTGAAAGTTCTGCTCCATAGTAAACTTTCTGGAAGTTGGCATTTTGATACTTTTTTCCACTTTGAGAGGGATCTCAATCCAGGGAGCTGGCCAAGGAACAGCACTTCTCAGCGGCCACCAATAGATCATCCCTTCAAGAGGTGCTGACCAGTGGGTGGCCCAGCGTTGATGACTCGCGTGAAAAAGGTAGGCCTGGAGCTCGTGGCCCTATCCCAGCGATGAGGGTTAGGTACTGCATAGATCAGCGTGACCAGTTGTAAGTTCATTTTTAGAAATATGTGAGTTGGAGTGACTAACTTCACACAGCACAAAAGAGAAAATGGAGTTTTAACCGGATTTAAGTCTCTTTTCACTATAACACCATCCAAAAGAAAACTATGTTCTTTCATTGTTTACTCATCTGCCCACTTTGTTTAACATCAGTCCCAAGTCAGACAAATCTGCAGAGCTGAGAGACTGGCAGTTTAGAATAATTCATGATCATTACTGTCTTGAAGGAAAGAGATTATAAATTAAATTCTCTTAGGGTTCAGATCAGGTAGTGGATTTTGTTTTACATCTAATTAGGAGAAGAAAATAAGTGAAGGAATCCTCTGATCATATTGATCACTATCAAAGCAAAAGCCAAATCAACTCCCTTCATTATCAGTATTTCTCATGCTGTGCACAATAAATTTGTTAGACTGAGTACTTGGTTTTTGTTGATAGAACAAATAATCAGTGTTTTACTTATATTACTAAATGTGAAAAACATAATGTGAAAGGTATACATACATTAACTTGGTTGTAAAACCCATTAAGTGTTCATGTAATGTGGTAAGTTTAAAAGTGAAGTGAGCTGTTTTACTACAATAAATTCGTTTTACGCAAAGATTAAAAAGTCCCTCTCCCGACGTGTATCTCTTATGGCCTGTAATAATTGAAAGCAATGTTTTTGCAATTTATATAATGCAATTTTTAATCTGTGTTTCAAAAATGGAGTTCATATGGGCTTAACACATGAACTGGGTGGCACAGATCCACTTGCAGAACCCAAAGATACACAATCAATTTTGAAATGCAACTTAAGCCATTAATTGTTGGTGTGAATTTAAAATTTTCTAGTGTTTGTATGGTAGTATGCTGCCTAAGAGCAAAGCATTCTCTGCACAAAAGAAAATTACTGTAGTGGCTTCGATTTTAATTAGAATTTTCTCCCTGGTGTTTCTTTATAGACTAAAACAGTCTTTTAAGTTTCTTACTACAGGTAAAGCTATGTGCAAGAACCTCAAAATGCTAAAATCTAGCATAATGCCTTAGATCTGTTTTTAAGTCTTGTATATTCCTACATAGCTGTCCGATGTATTATATTTGTATAGTGAATTGTGTACAATTTTTGAATAAGTGCATCATCACTTAACCTTTATGTTATTGAAGAGTGATGACGATACATTTCTTCAAACATTTAACTGTCATTTTTTTCTTTTGTCATTTGTGGGTTTTATTTGTACAGTTACTCATAAAGTTGCATCTGAGATGTATGTATATGAAAAGATTATACAAGGGTAAAATTAAGCAATATATTAACTATGGTTCTTCAGGAGAAAGCTTACAGTGTTTCAGGTTGTGATTTATTTTCAAAACAGACTTGACGCAACATCACTTTGTTCACCTGCATTGATGTTTGTATTTCTAGTGTGAGCAGTTTATGCAAAGGTAGATATATTCAGAGAAATTTTAAATACATTTATGCAAGTTAATATTGCTTTGCTGATGCTATTTGCTTATTTGATGTTAAATAATGCTATTGTAAATAAAGAATTCTGTTGTTATTGCATCATTTAATAAATTTTAATGCCTTCGGGTTTTACATGGCTTTAGATTTTAATGTGTTTATATTGAATCTTTTTTCATAATTACATTTAAATTAAACATACCTTATCATTTCTCCCTATATAGTTCAGGCTGGCCTTGAATTCTCTGTATAGTCCATACAGGCCTCAAACCAATGGAGACCCTGCCTTAGCCTCCCAAGTAGTGGGATTACAGTAGCAATTTCTTTTGATAGTAATCAGCACTGTGCATAGCACTTTTTTGTTTGTTTGGTTTTGGTTTTGGTTTTTTGAGACAGGGTCTCACTATGTAGCCCAGGCTGGTCTCAAACTCACAGTCTCCTGCCTCCGCCTCCTGAGTGCTGGGATTACAGGCGTGCACCACCACACCCGGCTGGCACTTTTAATATTTCATTGTCCAAGAACATTTTTAAAAAGTACTTGTGTGGAGTGGTTGAATCCAGGGTTCTAGGCATACTAGGTGAGCCCTCTGCCACCAAGCTGACCTCCAGCCCCCAGTAAACGACTTTATAGGTTTTCAGTTTGAAGCCAAGAAAAGGGTATATTCTGTTTAAGATTATATAACAACTGGGCCAGGGATTTAGCTCAGTGGCACTGTGCCTGCCTGGCAAGCACAAAGTCCTAAGTTCTACCCCTGGTACCAAGGGGGAGGGGGAAAGGGTTATGTAACCATTTAAAATGATATTTAGGACACATCTGTTCCACTGACTCCTAAGCAATAGGACTCTTTGCAGTATTCTGTTCCACTTTCCATCCCCAAATCTCCAGAAAGAATAATGTGAACCTTTGACTAGTTAACAAAGGTTGTGCATCACACATCTCAATTACTTTTCTCATTGCTGAGACAAAATACCTGATACCCATAAGTTCAAGGAGGAAGGGTTTATTTTAGCTCACAGTTTGCAGAGGTTTCAGTCCATTGTCAGCTGGCTCCAAGGCAGGGCAGCATGGCAGAGGGGGCATCGCAGAGCAGAAACTGTCCATGGCAGAGCAGACAGAAGGTAGCAAGCAGTAGCATCAAGCCTGCCTTTGTCTTTCATCTCATCCAGGCTACAGGCCTATAGTTTAGTGCCACTCAAACCCAGAGTGGGCCATCCCATTATCCACACCCAGTACTATGCCAAAGCAACCAGTGGGCTAATGTACTTAGCACACACCTTTAATCTATATTCACAGACCCTAGATCCAGCCACCTCCAAAAAAACTCCATGTGGCTGGGCATGGTGGGTCACACCTTTAATCCCAGCACTTGGGATGCTGAGGCAGGAGAATTACCCTGAGTTCAAAGTCAGGCTGAACTACATAGACTCAGATACACATAAAACATGAGCACATGAGGCTTTCAGGGGACACCTAGATGAAAGCCATAAGAGCACGAGACTATTGCTGGTTTAGTGGATTGATTTTTTTTTTCAATTTTTTTAATGGTACTGAGAATCAAACTTCAGATCCTTGCACTTGTGAGGCAAGCAGCAGTACCACAGCTAAATCCCTGGCCTTTAGTGGATTGACTTGATAGTACAAGTACAGTACCTGAAACCAAGGTTAAAAACTAAATGAAATACCACCAAATACAATCTTGAGTTTTTTCACTCTGAAATAAAAGAGTTTATTGAGCTGCTACAGATGTCACCCTTGAAAGGACCAGGTCCTGGGACAAGTTTCACAGCTACCAGGTCCAAGGCTTCATAGATAGCAGATGGAAATGTATCCTGAAATTATATTTGTAAAACACACTAAAAATGAGAAGAGGTGAGAAAAATCTCTGCTAATAGCTACATTAACAGTGAAATGAGGGGGAAAAAAAAACATGACATGCTATTTGATAAATGTAAGAGAAATTTTTGACCTTTAATCAAAGTCAGCAAAGACCCCACAGTGTTACGGGCTGGGATTTAGCTCCCTGTGGTGCTAATGCCTGCCTCCAAAGCACAAGGCCCTGAATTCAATCCTCTACCAAAAAAAAGAATCAATACTAGAAATGGAAGAGAAAACACTCAGCCAACTTGAGTACAGGGCAAAAAGTGAATCAGATGTCCACCTCTTGGAATGAATGAAAAAGCTTTGTACGGTAGGTAGAGCATGAAAAGTAAACACTACCTATCCACACTGATAACCAATTTTTAAACTTTTTTAACTACAAAAAGCATAAAAATTGTACATATTTATGGCTACCATGTGGTGTTTCAATATCTATACAAATTGTGTAAGGTTTAAATTGGGACCAACACACCTACCTCAAACATTTGTCATTTCTGCGGTGAAGCATTCTCAGCCCTCCCTTAGCTCTTGGGAACACACAGCCCATTCTCTGCCCTGTGCTGCAGGTCACCAGAATGCGGGTGCCTACCTGTCACTTCCTGCCCTTTGCTCAGTTTTTCCCTCTTCTCCCCTAATAACTGATTTACAAGTATATTACAATTTCCCCTTCACAATAATACCGTGCTTATCATACCTAGCATAAACTATAAAATACCCAAGCCAACTATAATGTTTCACTAAGAAAATGAAAGACTTAGTGGCTGGGGATGTAGGTCAGTAGTGCTCCACCTGCCTCAAGTGCAAGGTCCTGACTTGGATCCCCAATACCAAAAAAATCCAACATCGGTAATCTGAAAAATTCTTGAAAATGCAGTGTACAATAATGAAATGTCTAAGAAAATAGGGAATGTTAAAATATTTTATAATGCATCGGTTAGTCATGTACCTTTACACAGAAGTATAAATACAGCAATTGAATCCAGAGGCAGACTGCTGTATAAATACAGACATATGAGCCAGGTGTGGTGGCGCACACCTGTAATCCCAGCACTCGGGGAGGCTGAGGCAGGGGGTGCCGCTGTGAGTTCGAGACCAGCCTGGGCTACACAGTAAATTCCAGGTCAGTCCCAACTACATAGTGAGACCCTGTCTCAAAAAACCAAAAAAAAAAAAAAAAGTGTAAAATTACTAGAATATGTTGTTAAAAAAATGAAGGAAAAAAATAAATGAAGGAATTCTTTAAGAAGCAAAGCACAAAAATTACTAAAATATATGAAAACATAATATTATACCATAGAACTTAGTAAAGACTTAAGGGCATAGTGGTACACACCTGTAATCCCAGCACTTGGGGAGGCTGAGGCAGAACTGCACAAGTTCAAGACCACCCTGGGCTATATAGTGAGACACTGTCTCAAAAAATGAAAGCCAGGGATTTAGCTCAGTGGTTCTGCCACCTGCCTTGCAAGGCCTGAGTTCGATCCCCAGTACCAAAAAAGCAGGGGGGGCAACAAACAAATGTGATACACAACAAAGTTTAAAAAGTTATTAAAAATAAGGGAAAATTAGCATGTGAGCTTTGTATCACTGCAACACAGCACTTGAGAAAGTCAGAGGGGAAATGTTGATTTCAGCGGTTTTGCTCCATGGTCAGCTGCTTTTATTGCTGTAGGCCTGAGACACGGCAGAACAGTGTGGCAGAGGGAGCCTTCTCAGCCCATAGCCCACCCCGAGGCCTGCCTCCTAAATCTCCATTACCCCCCAGTAGCACCCTGGCACGAATAGAGTGCCTCACTGGTAATATCAGAAACTTCAGAGCCAAAAGCCCTGCTTTGAACACAGGAGATGGATTGGTTTAGATATAGGCCATAATGATGGGCAAGAAGAGATGAAAAATGACTACTAGGTATTAAAAAGATGTTTCACTTCATTAGTCATCAAGGTGCAAAGACAGTAAGCGGGTGGCATTGTATACCCATCTGCTGTTGTGCGGGGGACACAGCCCAGCAAGCACATCCATAGACGGCTTCCAGCGGGTGACAGCACAGTGGGACACCAGGCAAGCCACTTGTGAGACAGGGCCACACTCGAGCAAGACAGCACTCGGCTATACCAGACTGGCTTAGATTAGCTCGGCACTCTAAGCCTTCCTCCCGGGCCTCTCCTGTCTTTTCCCTCTTCTAGCCTCCCCCAACCCTCCTTTCTTTCGCCCACGTTCCCATAGCAATTCACGGGCACATCTAATCCTATGTTGGTGACTGTGACCCAGAGGACTCAGACCAGCACACATGGCCCTCACTCAAGATGTCATCCCAGGACCCAGGATTTAGCTCAGTGGCACCACGCCTGCTTGGCAAGCACGAGGCCCTGAGTTCAATCCCCAGTACTGGGAAGAAAAAGAAAGATGTCATCCAGGTGGGTAAGCATGGCACGGGCAGTCTGTGCCACAAGGAGTTCCTCAGTTGCTAAAGATTTCAGTGGTGGTGACCAAAGAAAACATCACCATTAGGCCGGGGATGTAGCTCGGTGGCCTTGAGCCTGCCTCACAAGTGCAAGGTCCTGAGTTTGATACCTGGTACAAAAAAAAAAAAGCGAAGGAGAAGCAGGCAGATGATGCCGGCACTTTAGAGCCGTGCTTGCAGGTCCTGCCAAGTTAGATCAGTGCCCCACAGAGCAGTAATGAGGCTGAGGGCTATTGAGGAGCAAGTGATGTGAAATGGGAGAGCAGAGGCTTCTGATAGCTCACGGGGAGCTGCTTATCTGCTGCAGTCAGAGGAGGAAGAGCGGAGCAGCAGGAAAAGAGCTCCTTATTCATAGTTATTATTTTGGAGCTGGGGATTGAAGCCAAAGTCCCACACAATGCCCAGCACACACTACACTGAGCTACACCTCCAGCCCATGGTAGAGTTTTGTTTTGCTTTGCTTTGCTTTGTTTGGTGTTGGGGACAAATCCAAGACCTCTGGATAAGGCAAGTGCTCTCCCACTGAGCCGCATCCCTAACCCTGTTGAGAGGTTTTAAATGTTTAGCAAGGCAAATCTGTTATGAAAACACCGGACCTGCTATCCAGATAGATGCTGTGGGCTGCTGACTCTGAAGCCCTCGGAACTTTCTGGGCTTGCAAAAGTGGACAATGCTTACCAACTCAGAGCTATGTGCTTAATCAAAAAAGGAATGAATCGGGCCAGGGATTTAGCTCAGTGGCACTGAGCCTGCCTCACAAGTGCAAGGTCCTGAGTTTGATTCCCAGTACCCCCCTAAAAAAGGAAGGAATAAAGACAAATTAGCCCAAGTACTGTTGCCTCAATAAAAACTTCTGATCTTTATTCAATTCCCAGATATGAGTCAGTTCAAATACAAACTCAACCAACCGAAGACCCTAGGAGAATTGTGTATCCCCATGGCAAGGATGTACCCTGAGAAAAGCCCCGTCCTCTACAGGCCTTTCTCTGAAGGGCCAGGACAGTCAGAGGCTGTTGGAGGACGACTGACACAGGATTCGAGTTGACATGGACACCTGAAATCACAAGCGCCAGATGAAACCCCTGGTACAGCAGGGGCCGCGTCATCCCCAGTGTCCTAACTGAGGTCCCATCAGCTGTGTAAACCCAATGTGGTGGACTTTTCCCTGGCCACGAGTGTACAGTAGGATCTGACTGGCTTGGGTTGCTGGCCCATGGGAAAAGCCAAGTGGAAACTTCAAAACTGCCCTCTCACCAGGAAAGTAAGTCCAAAACAGGATAGTTTGGGGATGCAGACAGCAGTGCGACAGGGTGTGGAGTGGTGGCTGACAGTGCAGTCCTGTTGCTGCATCCTGGGAAATGACACACTGCCCCAGAGCTAAGCGCCTTACATCCCCACCCACAGCTCCTGCAGCAGATTAGGAAGTAGCAGGTCCACGTAATTAGGAAAGACCACAGAAATATTTGTGTTCGGATAAAAGAAGCAAGAAGAGTTATGTTTTACTCCAGGGCCGTGTGAACTTTCTCAAGCAATGTGCAGAGGGGACCTGGGTCACCCAGACGCCAGGTGGAGCATTACGCTAAACCACGGCATCAGTGGGGATACTGTGCTAACTGCACAGGGTGGAGAAGGGACACATACGCAGTGAGGAATCTCCTAACAAAGTTGTTCTGAGATGTTCTGAGAGGTCCACTGTTAGGGGTGTTGTCACTGTGTGAGATTACGGTGTGTGCTTACATAAACCTAGTCAGTGTGGCCTATTGCTACAGGCTACAAAATCATACAATGCGGTACTATACTTTCTCTCTCTTTTTTTTAGGTGGTATTGGGGATTGAACGTGGAGCTTTCAGACTGAGCTACATCACCAGCCCTTTTTTTATTTTTTATTTTGGCACAGGGTCTCACTCAAGTTTGGACCCTCCGGCTTCAGCCTCCCAAAGTGCTGGTGTCACCTGCATGCATCAGCACACCTGGCTTACGGTACTGAATGTCACAAGCAGCTGTAAACACGATGGTAAGTATTTGTGGAGCTAAACATGAAGTCTACAATGTCAACAGGTAATAGGGATTTTTCCATCGTACATGCTCTCACTCTGGGGCAAATACCCGGACCTGCCCTGGGGCACTGCCGGCCCGGAGTGTCACCTGTGTCAGGTGCCAGTCACCTGAGGTGAGTCTCACCAGGGCCTCTCGGTTCATAGCTGGGACTAGAAATGGGCATTGAGGGGTGGCCTTGAAGGAGAGCGCACATTCCAGACAGGAGGAGCTAAAAGATGAAAGACACATACCTATATACATACATACGTACGTACATACTTGTAACTTTCTTTTCCCTGGTACCAGGGATTGAACTCAGGACCTTTCTCTTGCCAGGAAGGTGTGGCGCCACAGAGCTACATTCCAGGTCATACTCATCACTTTTTAAGGAAAAGTGGCCTAAGGTGAAAATATATATACAAGTCAAATTTCTGGCCAAGAGCTAAGGTCTGATCCTCCAGACAAAGACCTGGAAGAAAACAGACTGGAAGACTGGAGACCCAGATTTCGGGACGACACAGGGATCCAGGCATGGAAAACGGGCACATAGTTGCAGGACTTTGGGAACAGCCTGCTAAGGCCACCTGCAACCGTGCAGCACGAGAAAGGAAGTGACCAGGGGGAAACGAGATGTCCAGTGTCCATCCTGGCTTAGTTTCTGAGCCAGCTTCCTCCCCAGCCTCTGCAGACCGGGCGGGACGTGGACGGAGTGGCCGCTGTGGCAGAGAGGGAGGCTGGGCATGATTCTACCGGCCGGGATTTTCCCTTGCCGCGGCAGATCCCTCCCGCCTGGTTTGCGCCCTGGCCTTGCCCACTGGGGGGCTCCATACGCTCGACTCACAGCTGAGACGCTACCGGAAGAGGGCGCCTCCACGGTCCGCGCCTCCAAGCCGCTCCTCCCTGGGTCTGGCTGGGTCGGGTCTCCGCTCCCCTCCTGAGCCCAGCGTCCCCGTCTTTCCCAAGGACGCGCGCTGCAGCTTTAGACTTACACTTCGTGCCAGTGGTTTCTCGGAGGACATTTCTCTTATCAGTTCTGAAGATTGTTAAATTCAAAAAGGGTTTTTAAATTTCAAAGCAAAACACAAACAGAAATGATACTACCTACAAGATAAGGGCTTCCTCTGAATTCACCCTTTGTGCTCCAGATGACTGACTTCGTGTTCCATAAATAAATGCATTGCAGCAGGAACTGACAATGCAGGGGTCGGGTGCCAAGAGATGGTAAAGCCAGGCCTTGCACACTGGCACACCGACCCTCAATGTAATGGGCCGCTCAGGTGAGCTCAGGGGAACCAGGCGGATCATTACGCTGCACACCATTCAGGGCTTGGTGCAGGGCCACTCTCCAGGAAGGGACAACACAGAGACAGGGGCTGACTGTGACTGTGGTAAACCTAATTGCTCTCTCAGAATGAAATTGAACTCCAGTCCCTGGGGAGCTGACTCCACAGGCCACGCCCTGAGCCCCGAGTTCGTCCATCCCATGAGTCTCTGGTGCCCAGTGCCCAGCAGCACACTGGCTTCATTTAATACTGTTTTACCCTCAGCCTCTGTGGTCTTAAATGGTGGCTTGGCCTCTGTGGCTCCCTCCCTGTCCCCTTGACCTTCAAAAGGCTCCCAAGACTCACAGGCAGTGGGCACTGGAGCTGAAGTGTCCTCTCAGGCAGTGGGGACTACAGCGAAACACAGCCCTGTGGCCAGACCTCGGGAGGCCACAGCCAGAGCACAACCTGCATACGCCACTCCCCGCTCTGGGGTCCCCTGGCAGCTGACTAGGCAGAGCTCCTTCCCGCTGCTGGCAGCCATGTGCCAGGGACTGTGGGCTCCTCTCTGCAGGTACGGGGCTAACTCCACCTAACGCAGAAGGGACACCCGGCTGATATGCTGCCTTGTGGATATGGCAGTGTCACTAGGGAAGACAGAGCAGGATGAGGTGCAGAAGAAAACATACAGGAAGATGGGGGCTGACGTGCTTCCCCCCTTCCCTGGGTCCCAAAACATGTTCAACGACAGAGGTGGAGATGTCGCTGTAGCTAGTGGGCAGAGTGCTTAGCATGGGCCCGATCCCCACCATCACAAAATATATGTGTTATTAAATAAGACATAAAGCTACAGAGCCCCAAATGACGTAAACATAAAGTATAGGAGCAGCGCACGGTGGTACACACGTATTATACCAGCACTCTGGGAGGCTGAGGCATGGGATCATAAGTTCAAGCCAGCCTGGACAACTTAATAAAACCCTGTCTCAGAATAAAAAATAAAAAAGGGATGCAGCTCAGTTTGAAGGCCCTGGGTTCAATTCCCAGCACCAAAAAGAAAGAGAGAGAAAGAAGGAGTGGGAGGGAGAGAACAGGAAATTGGAGTGACTGCTTCTTTTTTTTCAGATTGTCATTCTTTTATTCCTAGAGGGAGAACAAAACTAAACATAATTAAGCAGATTATACAGCATGGTGGAAGGTGATTAAGTGTTGCAGAGGATAATTTTTTTTATTAAAGGTTGCAAACATACATGACAACAAGAAATGAAGACACTAAATAAAAATTTCAATTATACATATACATGACAGCAAAACAAGGATGTGAAATAAACAAAAATTTATGCAACACGGACTGATAATCCAAATACATTATTAGTTTGATATGATCTTCAAACTTTATATGTTCTTTCTCCTGACTACTTCTGATTGGTTGGTCTCATGGAAAGGGTGGCACTGAATCTGTTTCCAAAGGGGCAGGCGTGAGAATCACAGGGTTGAAGGGGTATATTCCAGGTACGGGGTCAAGTTCTACATCCTCTTAAAGAGAGGGGAGACTCTGGGAACATTCTGATTTTGCGGGGGTGTTGTACTGGGGATTGAACTCTGGTCCTTGTGCTTGCAAGGCAGGCAGCAGAACCACTGAGCTAAATCCCCGGCCCTCTGGGAACATTGTGGAAAGAGCTATAGAGCTACACAAATGTGATATCGCTGTACTGAGACAAAGGCCCCGTGCCTTCTGGCCTCTGTATGGCTACTTGCTCTTGTTCAGACCAGGCCCCCGTCTGAGCCCATCCCCAGGTGTCATGTCCCTCACCCGCCAGACTGGGACGGGGCTGGTTTTAGGCAGGTTAGCCATGGAGGGCTCCACGTGGAAAGACCAGAGAGGCTGTTCCGTGGACATGGGGTTTCTGATCCCTGACAGTTCCTGGGAAATGCTCCTCAGGAGCCTCTGAGCCCTCGCTTTCTAGGCCTTACAGAATCCGAGAGTGAAAAATAGATGAGTGAGACAAACTCCAAATATTGCTATTGTTGAGGAACTTTGTATAGCAAGCAGAGCTCAGAAGTCAAAGGCAAGGCTCCGACGTGCTGACGTGCTGTCCAAAGGAAAGGGAGGGAAAGGAGGGGCAGCCTCTGACGGTGGCACTGCTGGCAAGAGGGCTGACGGTCCCAAAGTAGGTGGAACTGCACTGAAGGTCAGATTCAGTCTATGTAAAAAAACCACAGCAAAAGCATGGAAACCATGGTAACGCAAATGTCTGGCCTGAGGTTTGGCGAAGTGGCCCTCGGTATAGTTAGGGTAAAGCTGGGCAGGGGTAAGTGGCGTGTGACGAGAGGGTCCCTGGTGGGACCATTTCAAGCAGCAGCAATTTGCCTTGCCTATACGTGGGACGGACAGTCGATCTGTGATTACAGCCCTTTTGGCAAAGACAAATTTTGGATAACATAGTACGGTGGTTGAAAAGGGAAAACAGTACGAATAACTGAAACATGCTATAACTCGTGAACATGGACGCCCAGCAGTGTGAACCGAGAGCCAGGGCCTGGCAGAGTCTGATCCCTGGTACAAAAACAAAAGTGTGAACCAAAAGAAACGTAGGAGTACGTGACTGCCAGCAGAGACAGGATTCCAGGGGAGTGGCTGCAGTTCTCCTGTAGGGAGACAGGGACCCAAGGTGTCGCCAGCTGGTTAAGGGTTCTTTTGCTCAAGTCAGGTGGAGATCGTGAAATGGCAAAGGGCAGCTAGTGGCCCCAGTGCCACCTTCAACCCGTGAATGCTGGATGCCAGGAGCTGACATTGCAGTCTTGATACCACCGACTACTGGTCAGCTGCCACCATTTGACACTGGCATGTGCTGGGTACCACTGGTCAATGCTGCCATTTGGTGTTCTCTGTTGCTGGTGTTCTTTCTTTCTTTCTTTTTGGTTTTTTGAGACAGGGTCTCACTATGTAGTTGAGACTGACCTGGAACTCACTATGTAGCCCAGGCTGGTCTCGAACTCACAGTGATCCTCCTGCCTCAGCCTCCCGAGTGCTGGGATTACAGGTGTGCGCCCCCACGCCCGGATTGTTGCTGATCTTCTTAACTGCTGGTCTCTGGAACAATTCAGTCTTCCCAGTCCCCAGCATCTATTGTTCTTTCCTTTAGTGACTGCCCTGTCTACCCTACTTATCCTGAGTAGATTTACAGGATCTTCCAAGCCCACACTACCCAAGAAAAAAACCACCAGCAGATTTACAGGATCATGCAGCAAATCTTTAGCAGTGTGAACAGTAGCTGTGTGGAAACACAGGAGGGTCAGAGCCCCAGAGGGAACCTTCCTATACCAACCAAAAAAGTGTGTGCAGGAGGACTGCTTATATAGCAGTTGTAGGCTTGTGATGGGCCCGATTTAGGCCTGTGTCTAGTTCGAACTCAGGCCTGCTACTTGGCCCAAGTGTAAGCCTGTGGTTGGTTCCCAGAATGGCCACAGCTGCCATGGCCAAGGCTGGGGCACAGGAGTGGTCAGATTGACAGCTCTCACGCCTTTGGGGGAAATGGTGCCGACGCCAGGAATCTTGGGAGGGACTCACTAGCAAAGTTTACCATGACTAATTGAGGTTTGGAGCGGTTGAAGATGTTAATAACGGTCTGGATCCCTCCTTCCTTAATTGTAGCCATGTCAGTGTGGTTCCCCTCACCCACTTCTTCAGAGGCTATGGAGCTGCCTTCCTGTCAGGGAGGCCTGGATGGGGAGTGGCCGCCAAATGACCAGGGAGGACCAGAGGCCAGCTGCCCCAGTCAGTTGGAGGGAGGAGCAGAGCGAAGTGAGGGGAGGGAAGGATAGCCATTAACCAGACCACAGCCCCTCTGGCTGGACAGGAACTGGAAGCCCATTAGCCAGACCACACCCCTCTGGCTGGACAGGAACCAGAAGCGGGGCCATTAACCAGACCACAGCCCCTCTGGCTGGACAGGAACCGGAAGCGGGGCAGACACTTCCAGTCTGTGACAAAGGCAATCGGGGCAGGTCCTTAGAGAAGGGAATGGGAGCCCTTGACCACAGCTACTGCTTGTACTTTCTCTTCTCCATCAGGGCCTCAAACAAACTTTTACCTGTCCTTCAGGAAAGAACAGAAGAGGAGGAATTCAGCATTTATTTGGTTTAAAATAATAGCTTTCTCCCACTAAAGGACAGCCTTCTTCCCATCACACCACTTTTCCTGTCCAGAGTAACCTGACACTTGATACCTGCAGGGGATTAGTGATGTCACGAGGTCCCCCCATCCCTCACCGCTACAGCACCCAATCCCACCGCTGCTCCTACAAGAAGTGCTCTGTCTGGGCCATATTGCTCTCTCTCCTGTGATCAGAGATGGCCCAGCAGATTGTCCCTACAATAAAGGCTTTTTTGTAGTGGCATAAATAAATAAAGAGTTAAGCCGGGTGTGGCGGTGCAGGCCTATAATCCTATCATATATATTTTTTGGTACCGGGAATCGATAGGCCTACAATCGTAGCACTTTAGAGACTGCGGCTGGAGGATTGCTACAAATGAAAGGCCAGCCTGGGCTGTAGAGCAAGACCCTGTCTCAAAAAATAAAACAAACAGGCCAGGGATTTAGCAGAGTCCCGAGTTTGATCCCCGGTACCAAAACAAAAACAAAAAAAAAAAGAGAGAGAATTAAAAGCCTGGGTTTAGTCATTGGACTTCCCGGTGCCCATCAATTTATCGTCCCTCGGCTCTAAACACCCCTCAGCGTTTTGTAGACGCGAATCCGGGCCCTTGCGATACTCTGCAGGGTGCAGCCCGGAAGCAGCTCTGGCGTCTTCCGCTGTCCCCTCAGCCGGACGCCCCGCCCCCTCCTCGGACCGGGGCCTCCGCGTGACGCCAGGTTCTAGAGCAGCACAGGCGCTCGCATTCCCGGGCGGTGACCCCGCGACACCAGCGACATGGCCGCAGTCAGCAGTCACAGCTGAGAGGTCTCCGACGAGGTCTGGATCCCCTCCACCATGGTGTGGAGTGGCTAGTGTAGTATTGTATGATGGACCTGTTGTTCTCCTCATTTATTTATGTATTTAGATGTGTTTGAGGCAGGTCCTATGTAACCCAGGCGGACCTGGAACCGACAATGATCCTCCTGCCTCGGCCTCCTGCGTTTGGATTACAGAGGTGTGCCACCACACCCAGCATCTCTTTACTTTTTTTTTTTTTTTTTTTTTTCGAGAATGGGAAAACTTTATTGAGACAAAGATAGCTTCTGCTTGAGAGATAGAACTGGGACAGGAAAGTGGGTCTCTCCGGCCATCTCTTTACTTTTTGTAGCCAATTTCTGTCTACTCCCTACTATAGACAACAGTTCCTGGTATTAAATTTTCTCTGTTGAAATCACTAGTTTCTTTCTCAGGACTGGTCACACAGAATGTTAAACAGCTGGTTCTTCTTGTAGCTGTAAGGGGTGGGGGTGGGGACTGCTGTTAGAGGATAAAAACTCTGCACATAGGAGTATGTTGTTATATTTGTTTTTTTCTTAATTATTGAAATTTCTAAAAACAAAAACAAAAAGCCAGGCATGTTGGCTCACATCTATAAAACTAGCACTTGAGAGGCTGAGGCAGGAGGATCACTGAGAGTCTGAGCCCAATTTGGGCCACATAGTAAATTCAAAGCCAGCCTGAACTACATAATGAAAACCTGTCTCAAAAAAAAAAAAAAAAGAAAGGCTGGGGATTTAGCTCAGGGGTTCTGCCGCCTGCCCCCCAAGCACAAGGTCCCGAGTTCAATCCCCAGTACAAAAAAAAAAAAAAAAATTGAAACTCCTAAAACTAATAAAAACTAGGAAAGGGTCTCATACATGCTGGTTTCTCAATATACTTTCTCTAACAAAAGTTTACATGTATCTTAAATTTCTAACACAAGAATGAAGGCCAGATGAAGAAACTGTCCAGAATATATAGAGCAATGGAATGTTAGAAGCAAGAAGAAACAAACACACTCAGAGCTGCACATATTATGTGCATTTTCTTAGGAAAAATTTAAGTTTTTTTTAAATACGCAGGTACGTGCCAGGTGTGGTAGCCCATGCCTATTATCCCAGCAATTGGGAGGCTAAGGCAGGAGGATTGCTGAGAGTTCAAGGCCAGTATAAACTATAGAGTGAGACCCTGTCTCAAAAACAGGACAAAACAAGTACAACCAAAAAATGGAGGAACAAATGAGTAATAAGAAAAGAAGACAAGAAGAAAACTGATGAAATGTGCGGGCTGGAAGTGTTACCCTCTGGTAGACTTTTGCCTAACATGCACAAGGCCCTGTGGTTGGATTCCCATTACTGGAGAAAAAGAAAGAAAACTGATAAAATTTAGGAATTATGAAAACAGGCATTTACTTCCTGTCTACCTTATAGAAATTTTGCATATCTTTAATGATTTCTGGGTTTTTTTGTTTTGTTTTGTTTTTGTTTTTGGCTACAGATTAAACCCAGGGCCTCTGATAGAGAAGGTAGGCACTCTACCACTGAGTGAGCCCCTATATGAATATTTTTTTATTGCTTTTGTTTTTTCAGGCAGGGTCTCCCGATGTAGTCCAGGCTGACCTTGAACTCACTAAGTAGCCCAGGCTGGCCTTGAATTCATGTTGCTTCTCCTGCCTCAGCCTCCCGAGTGCTAAGATTATGGGTGTGCACCACCATGCCCGGCCTGTACATGATTTTTTATAAATATCACTAAAGTCCATTCTGGGATGATAGAACTAAAGTAATAACTGATGGTCTGTTTTTCCCTTTTCTTTTCTTGTCTGATCGTTTGTTGGAGGCAGGGTCTAGCTATTAGTTCAGGCTGGCCTTGAACTCAGAAGCAATCCTTCTGCCTCAGCCTCCCAAGTGCTGGGATTACAGGCGTGCGCCATCAAGCCCAGATAGGCTTCCTCTTTTCTATACACCCAGTTCACTGCCCTAGTGGAGAACTGAGAAGGGCCTCATGAGACTGTTGGAGAAGCAGACTCCTGAAATGGGTGTGAGGGACCATTTCCCGTTGGACCTTCTGCGCGTCTTGTGGAGCAGGGCCTACGGCCCTTTATTCTGAACTGTTCTCAAGGACGTTTGGGTGCCAGACAGTGCCTCCCTCCAAAGCCAGTGGCAGGGTTGCTTCCTACCTGGGGAAGCAGTCAGGCAGGCGTACTCACTGCCCACCGTGAATTATAGAGATTCCAGTTGCCTGCGTTCCTGTGCTGCGGCTGTGTGCTGTAGAGCGGGGATCTTCCTGCTGCCCCCGGGGGTTAGGACTTGGGGGAACTGCTGAGGCGCTGTGAGCAATGCATTGGCTCTCCTACCAGCCATCAGGAAACTGTGGCAGCTACGCTAGTCGCGTCTCTGTAGGGTGAAATCTGAGACTTCTCACAGATTTTCTTTCCTTTTTTTTAAAGCAAAGCATTTATTGGTACATGTAGCTATATGTATCGATCACATTCATCATAGGACGTCTCCACCTACAGATGACATATCTTGCTTCTTTTTCCCATTCCCCTCCCTCCTTCAGACCTCTCTTGCCCTCATTTATTTTTAAAAATTAAATTTATTTTATTTTATCCCATTCCCCCTCAAGCTCCCCTTCTTCTTCTTATTTGCAAAAACTGTTTCCATTTTTTTCTTCTATTCTTTTTTATTTTTGAGACGGGGTCTCACTATGTACTTGAGATTGTCCTGGAACTCACTGTGTAGCCCAGGCTGGTCTTGAACCCACAGCGATCCTCCTGCCTCAGCCTCCTGAGTGCTGGGATTACAGGCGTGCACCACCACGCCTGGCCTCTTCTATTCTTTTTTCTTGTCCCTCCTTTCCTTTCCTCCTCCCTTGTTCCTCTTATTTGATTTTTTTTTGGGGGGTACCAGGGAACAACTCATGACCTTGCACTTGTGAGGCAGGCACGGTGCCACGGAGCTGAATCCCCAGCCCCCCTCTTCTCATTTGAGCATCTTCCCATTCCCCAATATCTATTTCTCACAGTTCCTTTTTTTTTGGTGCTGGGGATCGAACTTGGGACCTTGCACTTGCTAGGCAGCAGGCAGGGAACTATTGAGCTAAATCCCCAGCCTCATCACAGTTGTCGACAGTGGATTTCTTGTAATGACCTAGAGTTGGACCTTAATGGGTTCTTTTGTTGTTTTTTTTATCCAATGTGATATCTACCTCATAGTTGGAGTATTTAGGCCATGTACACTTAATACAATAATAAGTATGCTCAAGTTTAACTCTGCTATTGTTTTCCTTCTGCTTCAAGGGCTTTCTTTAACACTCCTTAGAGTCTTAACCCATGCGAGCACATGTCTAACGCTTAGACTATCGCTTCTCCAGTCAGAACTTCATCTCATTTATATCAACCAAAGAGTCATTCTACTTCTGATATCCTATCCCAGGAACTTCCCGACCTGTAAAATAAAAGCTGGGCCTGGGGTGTTGTTTAGTCTTGGATTTGGTCTCCAGTACCACAAAAAAATTTTTTTAAAAATAATAACAAAATATAAAACACAATAAAAAGTTGCTGGGCGTGGTGGCACACGCCTGTAATCCCAGCACTCGGGAGGCTGAGGCAGGAGGATCGCTGTGAGTTCGAGACCAGCCTGGGCTACACAGGGAGTTCCAGGTGAGTCTCAACTACATAGTGAGACCCTGTCTCAAAAAACCAAAAAGAAAAACAAACAAACACAATAAAAAGTTCACATTCATTTTCCTTAGTAAGAAAATATTCCAGGTAGGCAGAGAGTTCTCTTTGTTTATACCATCAGAGGTTGCTTGCTTTCTTTCTTTCTTTTTTTGGTACCAGGAATCAAACTTGGGTTCTTGTTCTTGCCAGGCAGGTGGTAGAACCACTGAGCTAAATCCCTGGCTCTAGGTTGCTTTCTTTAAGAAGAAAGCTCTCAGCCGGGGATTTAGCTCAGTGGTTCTGGCACCTGCCTTGCAAGTGCAAGGATCTGAGTTCAATCCCTGGTACAAAAAAAAGGAGAAAGCTCTCTATGGTACAGAGGCCTCCTGGGGATCAGCTGTGTTACCCTGATCATGTGCCAAGACCCTTATCTAGTTGACTCCTGAGGTGCCCAGACTTTTATCATAGTTCCTGACCCCAGCAGACAGATGAGTCATATACTAGTAGGCCCGGGCTCCTGTGTCACAGGGTCTGAGGCCAGCCTGAACTACATAGGGAGACCCTGTCACCAAAAAAAAAAAAAAAAAGGACCACCTTGAAAGAAAGCCAGGGACATGGGGCAGTGATAGAGCCTGTGCTTAGCAAGCGCAGAGCCCTGGGTTCCATCCTCTGTGTCAAAGAAACAAAACCCCAACATGAGGAGAGATTGGTTAGTGGGTACAAGGTCACAGGAGGGATAAATGTTGATGTACTATTCCCCTGATTGGTGGTTATAATTATCAGCATTGTATAAAATTGATACAGAGAGGATTTTCACTGTTCTGCTCACAAAAAATGATGCTTTTTTTTTCCTTTTTGTTTGTTTGAGACAGGGTCTCACTATGTAGTTGAGACTCACCTGGAACTCACTGTGTAGCCCAGGCTGGTCTCGAATTCGCAGTGATCCTCCTGCCTCAGCCTCCTGAGTGCTGGGATTACAGGCGTGCGCCACCACGCCCACAATGATACATATTTGAGATGACCGATAACCTAAATATTCTGAGTAGATCATTACACCATGACTACATGTATCAAAACATCACCCTGTACTATCTATCAATGGTTTTTGAAAATGTGCAAGAAGAATCATTAATTATTCTGGGCCGTATTCATTGTCTTCTTAGAGCTTGTAGTGCTACACTTTGAACAAAAGCTTGGTTGTCACCAAGTTCATTCCTCATCCTTGGGTCCAGTGAAAATCCACACAGTGCACATCTCTGCGTGTCCCAGCCGCTGTTATTCTTGGTGTTTTCCTCTTCCCTGTGACAGTGCTTGAGTCCCAACTTAATAACAAGAGACGTATCATAGAATTTCCAGATTACATTTTTCTAGAAAGGGCTTCTTCCTTGAAATCCATGAGGATGTCTTTACCCCTAAACAGATCCTAGTTTTTTTGTTTTGTTTTGTTTTGGTACTGGGGATCGAACTCGGGACCTTGCACTTGTGAAGCAGGTGGCAGAACCACTGAGCAAAATCCCCAGATCCTAGCTAATTTGGATACAGATATATACATCAGGGCTGGGGATTTAGCTCAGCGGTTCTGCCGCCTGCCTTGCAAGCACAAGAGGACCCAAGCTCGATCACCGGTACCAAAAACAAAAACAAATATATCCATCAGACACAGCTGGAAGACCTAGGAGGGGTAGCGTCCCAAGAGGTGAAAACATCCTTCTCTCTTACGGTCAGGGACTAAGTACGTGAGGGCTCAGACAGAACATCCAACCTCTACCCAGGCTTCCCCCTCACTGTGCAGCCAGAAGGATAGGAAGAATGAAGGCCTACGGTTGAAGGGTTAATAGACAAAAGACTCCCTAAACCTTGTACCAGGACATATGCTACTCCTATTCTGCCTGTCTTAATTGCTGAGACAAAACACCTGACTCCCAGAGTTAAGGGAGGAAAGATTTATTTGGCTTGGAGTTGATAGAGGTTTCAGTCCATAGGTGACTGGCTCCAAGTCAGAGTGGCACATGGCAGAGGGACAGCACAAAAGAGAAAGTTCATTGCAGGCAGCAAAAGCAAGCAAGCAAGGGGACTAGACAAGCCTCTTTCTGTCCATCATATTGTATCCAGGGTACTGGGACTAGGGTGAAGCCAAACCAACCAGTGGACTGACCTAGTAATCACCCACCTGTAATCCTAGCACCCTTAATCTTGGCGGTGCACTGTGAATCAATCACACACTCGAGATTCAGCCACCTCTGAACAAGCATGAGAGTTTGGGGGACATCTAGATACAAGCCAGACAATTGGCCATTAAGTAACTGTGCCTGTACATACTTACTATAAATGGCTTTGGACAACCACAATTGACGTCGATTGTTGATGGATCAGATCTGCAAAGAGAAAGAGGAAATGATCAGTCTGACTTTGCCGTAGCAGATCTCAAATCACCCTTACAATGTGATCCGTTATATCCCAGAGAGCATGTTGCTCTCAAAAGAGGCAACTAACCAGGCGAAGAGAGGAGAGTTAGTACACACAGATGCACCTTGGGGTCATGCACAGCCTCTGTGTGCTATAGGAAGGGGCTATCTAACCTCAGAAGGCATGCCTACCGAGGTCAAGGAACTTCCGATCACCTTCTTGCTGCCAAAGAAAAAGGCAGAAGGACTGGGGATTTAGCTCAGCAGAGAGAGAGAGAGAGAGAGAGAGAGAGAGAGAGAGAAGGAAGGAAAAGTTAGCATCTAGGTTGATCCAGATGCTAAGAGAATGCCCTATCTAATCATTTCCCAAGCCCCAAGCAGGACCATTAAGATGTACTGACTCCCCAACTCCAATATCACTCCAAACCCATGACCTAGGAGAGGCCAACAGTAGCCATTGTGGAATGCATCTACACTGGTTTTATGCAATTGTCAAAGCTCATGGTATGGTTAAGTGTGCATTTCACTATAGGTAAATTTCACCTTTAAAAAAGTAGACAAAGGGCTATGGATTTATCTCAGTGGCAGCGCACCTGCCTCACAAGCATTAGGTCCTGAGTTAGATCCCAGTTACAGGGGCGGGGGGAGGAGGGGAGTAGGCAAATGCTGGACTTTAAAACTATGCATACTGCAGCTCTTTAGGGGATCTTAGGGATGTCTAGGGGACTTCCCACTACAGTCATCCCACAGTATCTGTGGGTGATTGCTTCTCCAGCCCTCCGCCCAGATAAAAATCCATGGATGCTCAAGTCCTTAATAAAAATAGTATAGGATTTGCGTGTAATCTTCATGCATACTGAAGATCACCTCTGGCTTACTTACAATACGTGATTTCATGTTACAAATATTTTTGATCTGCAGTTGTTTGAATGGGATGATGCCAAACCCACAGATACAGAGGAACGACTTCTACAATGAACACTGACACGTGAGTATATAAGGATACTTTTTCTTCT
Source organism: Fukomys damarensis (assembly GCF_012274545.1). Taxonomy (NCBI): domain Eukaryota; kingdom Metazoa; phylum Chordata; class Mammalia; order Rodentia; family Bathyergidae; genus Fukomys; species Fukomys damarensis. The sequence continues at coordinate 40,986,207 of NW_022900917.1, forward strand.
TCTCTTCCTCCTTTTCTGGTACTGTGTAGTGGATCAAACCCAAGGGTGTTCTGCTCTATCACCGAGTATATCACCAGACCTTTTTAAATTTTGAGACGGAGTCTCTCACTAGGTTGCTCAGATGGGACTCAAACTTGGACTTCTCCTGCCTCGGCCTCAGGACACTTGTGTTGAGCAAGTGTCTGCTGTAAGACCCGGCATGGGCTGACCCTCCCACCTCCCAGGCCTCAGTGACCTGCACCTAGGGGAATGCAGCCTGGAAGATCACTGACTCCCCCTCTCCTTCACGGAGCTCCTTTCCACAGACCTTTCCAGCTTCACAGGTCAGGAGAAAGCTGCCGTCCTCTCAGCCTAGCTCAGGGCCTACTGCTGTTTCCTTTCATTGCTGCTTTACACTTCTTTCCTTGCTCCTTTTACATTTCATCAAGTATTCACAGAAATCCAGACCTTCCTCGTTAGACATTTTTTCATTTACTTACTTTAGTTTGCAATACTGGGGTTTGAACCCAAGGGCTTTGCATTGAGGTACACTCCCATCCTTTTTTTATGTTTTATTTCATGATAGGGCCTACCTGAGTCACTAAATTGCTTAGGGCTGGGCTCAAACCAGTGATCTACTGTCAGCCTCCCAGCGTGCAGGGATTATAGGCATGTACCCTCCGCAGCTCATTAGACTGTTGCAGAGACCCAGGTGGCTTTGCTTGCAGTTGTGCTCCCAGTGCTTGGCTTGGTTCCTTGCCCATCCGTCATGATGCATTAAAAAACCAATTGTTAGCTGGGTGTGGTGGCGCACGCCTGTAACCCCAGCACTTGGGAGACTGAGGCAGGAGGATCACTGTGAGTTTGAGACCAGCCTGGGCTACATAGCGAGTTCTAGGTCAGTCTCAGCTATATAGTGAGACCCTGTCTCACTCAATTGTTAAACTGGAGCTGGTGGTGGTCACCTGGAGTCTCTCCCAGCCACTAGGGAGACTGAGGCAGGAGGATTATTTTGAATTTGAGGCCAGCCTGGACTACGTAGTGAGTTCAAGGCCAGGCTACACTACATAGTGAGACCCTGTCTCAAAAAAAAACACAAAATAATAAAAAAAAAAACGAAACAAAGAAAAAGGAAGGAAGGAAAGATTAAGTAAAAGACTAAAAGGCAAATTAGAATAAGATACCATGAAAAAAAAATGATACCACTTTTCACCTGAAATATGGGCACCTTTAAAGGACTGGCAAAATAATAATAAATATAATAATAATAATAATAATAATAATAATTTGGTACAGGGATCAAACTTGGGACCTTGCGCTTACAAGGCAGGGGCAGAACCACTGAGCTAAATCCCTGGCACAGGACTGGCAAAATTTAGAAATAGCTGAGGGCTGAGAGACAGGACACTTATTTGCATTTACTTCAGGAAGGGAAGAGGTAACAGTGAATGGCTTGAAATAATAATAATAATAATAATAATAATAATTTGGTACAGGGATCAAACTTGGGACCTTGCGCTTACAAGGCAGGGGCAGAACCACTGAGCTAAATCCCTGGCACAGGACTGGCAAAATTTAGAAATAGCTGAGGGCTGAGAGACAGGACACTTATTTGCATTTACTTCAGGAAGGGAAGAGGTAACAGTGAATGGCTTGAAGCATCTGTCCAGATGTTCTGTGCTGACATCTTCTGATGCAGCAGTTTCACCTGGGTATTTCTTATTGGGCACAGCCGCCGAAATCCGCATTCAAATAACTGTTCCCAGAAGCTCCGAGCCAGCAAACCCAGCAACAATTTCAGTTCCTGATATAATAACGGCACACCCAGGACATGAATTCTGGACCCTGCAGTCATAAAGAGTAGAGTTAACCCTCATATACTGATAGGGAAGTATAACTAGTAGTATCAAGCAAGAAAAATTGCAGAAAATAAAGCAAAATAAAATCTCATTTTGCTTTCTTAAAATTCCATATGTATAAAATACAAATTAAAAGTAATCCTAACTACGTGGGAATCAGGAATGTCACAAGTTCCAGGCCAGCCTGAACAACTTAACAATATTCTGTCTCTAAAACACAGGTGTGTGTGGGGAGAGTAGAGACTGTGCTCAGTAGAGTGGTAGAGTGCTTGCCCCAATGTTGGAAGCCCAAGTTCAATCCCCACTACCCCCCAAAAAAGAATGGGGACTAGGGAGTAGGAGAGTAATCAAACTGTCAATTAGGGTTACCCACAGGAAGGCACAGGGGGTAAAAGGAATGGTTCTGGAGGGATTTGCACTTTTAGTTTATCTCTTTATTTAAACAAACGTCTTAACATTTTATTTATTTACTTGGTACCAGAAATTGAATTCAGGACCTTGGGATTGTGAGCCAGGCAGTGTCTTAACATTTTAAAACAAGATTTAAAATATAGCAAGCTCAATTCTTTGCAGAACAAGACTGTTAAGTAGAGTTCACATTGCTTACGCTAAAAAAGCTACAATTCTTGGTCTGGCATGGTGGCGTCTCAGGAGGCTGAGGCCAGAGGATCGCCACAAGTTCAAGGCCAGCCCGGGCTAGATAGTGAGTTCAAGGCCGGCCTGAACTGCATAGCAAGACCATGCGTCAAAAAATCATAACCACATGTATACCTAAAAAGTACCAATAAACTCAATGAGAAAAAAAAAAAAAAAAACAGCACCACCACAACAGCACAGGAACAAAGCTACAGTCCTGAGTGCATTAAAACATAGCCCCGCGCGGGCTCAGTGGCCTCCTGCCTCGCAAGCGCAAGGACCTGAGTTTAAACCCCTGTACCAAAACAAAACAAAACAAAAAATCCCGCAATGGCCTAACCCCCGTGACCACCCTTATGTCCCTGAGTTGGTCTTTAATTCCTGGCCTCGAAGTCTGACGGGCAGAAGTCGCTGTCGCACGCAAGTGGGGCTCAAGTCCTTAGGTGGGAATGGGTCAAGAAGGAAAGAACAGCGGCACGGGCTCTGCTTTCTAAACAAAAACAATCCTTTCCCAGGGGTGCTTCGCACTCAGATCAAGCTCTGTTCGTCAAGATCCTAATTTCAAGACGGGGAGAGAAGGAAAGCCTGGGTTCCTCGTCATTCCCACCCGCTCCTCCATTTCTCGTCCCAGATCCTCTTTCCAACAGCGGAAAGGGCGAGGGCGCGGGCAACACGGTCCCGGTGTGCAGAGCGCACCGCCCGCGCC
>NW_022900917.1:40989718-40994511 GCF_012274545.1 Fukomys damarensis
CCCCAGGTAGGACGCGCGCCCCGCAAAGCAAAGAGGAAGCGGCGGCGGGCCGGCGAGGACCCCGGCCAAGGTCACACGCCTTTACAGCGCTTCCCCCCACCCTAGGTGCTTCCTTCTGTGAATGAGAATAGAATTAAGCTCTCCTTTCTTCGCCTCGATGGCCGGCATGTGGGATAAAAATGAAGTCGTTGAATGCCTTTTATGCGCCTGGACAGGGTTTTCAGAGCCCCCAGCGTGCCGGGTCGCAAGTCTTCAGGAGAGAGGTCACTTGAGGCGGTGCGGAGACCCCCGGTGGGAGAGCCCCGTGAGGAGCAAAAGCCCGCACGAGGCGACACGAACACCCGATACCCTGCGTGCGCCAGGGGCGCGGAGCCGCGGGAGCTCAGGTCCCAACCCTAAGGGCGACGCCCGATCCCTCACCCAGGAGGCTGGGACGAACGCCCAGCGGGTTCCTGGGAAGGGTTAACGCCGCCTTCCTGAGGGCTCGGCTTTTGAGACCCCGAAACCTAGAGACGGGGTGCGTCCCCGGGCCTCGAAATTCGGCCTTCCAAACGCCAATTCAGGGTGCGAGTGTGCGCCGAGGGCCGGCGGGGACCCCCGGGGACCCTGTAGCTCGGGCTCCGCTACGCCCCAACCCCCAGCAGCAGCGCCTGCCTCAGAAGGTGGGAACCGGCGCTCGGGAGGACCCCGGAAAGGGGGGCAGGGAGTGGGTCAAGTGGGTGACCTCTGGGGACCCCGGGGCTAGTGGAGCGCCGGCCAATAGCGGCGGTGGGCGGAGAGTGGCCGGACCTGGGGACCTGCGTGGGCTCGATCCCTTTCCTGCCCTCGCAGAGCTCCGCCCGCCCACCTCCCTTTTAAACCCGCCTGGGCCCTCGGGGTTTGTCGGAGTCCGCGCCGCCCCTCCGACTCCTGGAGAGCTGGTTGGGTCCGTGGAGGTAGGTGCCGGAGTGGGTGCGCCCGGGGACCCAACGGCCTTCATCTTCCAGGGCGCCGGGGTGGTCGTTTTGCTATCTTGGGACCTTTTATTAAGAGACTTTCCGGCCCCAAGTTGCAGGTCTCTGGGGCGGAGAGGAGCCGAGCACCTTCAGAAGCTCTGAGAGCCGGGCTGATGCTGCGCCCTGCTGACCTCTCCTCCTGACCTCGTGTTCTTTGATTTCAGAGTCACGACCCTGGGTGTTTTCCTTATTGGGCTCATTGATCTTGCCTCCTAGACCCACGGCCCTGAAGGGGCTTCGTGCCTCAGCCGCGATGAACCTGCTGCGCGTTCGCTCCGACGCCATCCTTTCCAGGCGGGGGACGGGGTTAGGACAGCGGCCGCCGAGGCTTCTCCCGCCTGGCCTGGGGTTCGCCCTGCTCCCCCGCGAGAGGTGGCCCCAGGCCCCTTCATTCCCAGGCTGGGAGGCGTGGCTTTCGTCTCTGTGAGAGCTGGCGGATTGGGTCGGGACTTGACTCTGGGGGAAACAGGTCTAGAGGCCGATTTATTCTCCAGGGAGTCGAAGGCCACGCGGTCGGGTGGCCAGGACCTGCGGGGGTCGCGCAGCTGGGAGACGCCGCCGGCACCGCAGCTCGCGGGTGGGAGGACCGTGGACCGCGGGTCTTTGGGCGACCCTCTGAGAGCTTTGATGGGCAGAGCAAAAGGAAGGGAAGGGAACTCTGAAGTTTTGCAGGATTCGGGTTGGGGGCAGAAGGCAGAGAGTGGGTGTTGGAAGCCAACTGTGCCCGGTCAAGGTGTGTTTGGAGACGCAAGGCGAAGGCGACACTAACCAGGGATTTGGAATCGGGTGGGGTCTCGCCGGATTTTCGTTGAGTGTTTGTTTTTACTGCCTTTGGGTTTGATGGCCTTGTAAGATAGGGCTGGTGGGGATCGAAGTAGACAGCTGATACGGTGAATTTAGACCCGGGGGGGCGGAAGAAGCGGGGCAGGCGGCACACCGAGACCTCCAGCGCTCAGCAGCTCTCACTTTCCCGCATCCCTGCAGAGCGTAGCCCGCAATGGCTCTACGGCCGCCAGGTGAGGCCGAGCTCCAGGACAAGGTGTGCTACCCGGCCGAGCGGCTCCAGAGCAGCCCCCAGCCCCTGGCTCCCTACTACTCGCCGTTCCCAGCCTACGGCCACTACAGGAGCGCCTTGCCGGCCGCGGAGGAGGACTTCCAGCCCCTCGGACAGCTGGAGGCCGCGATGTCCGCGTCTCAGGCAATGACCCCTTTTCCCTTCGGGATGGCTTCCCCCTTGCTGAGTCCGGGTCTGGCTCTGCAAAGGGAGCCGCTCTTCGACATGCCCTGGTACACCAAGCTACCTCTGTGGTACCCAGTTTCCCACCTCCCTAGGGAGGTGCCACTCTTTCTGAACAATCACGAGTACACGGGCGCGAGCGGCGACGATCTGGTTCCCGGGACTGGCCACAGAGACAGCAGCCAGGGCTGGGGCCCTGAGACTTTAATTCCGCTGCCCCCTGTGAATGCTTCCCCGTTACCTGAGGGGCTGAAGACCTCCCAGTTAGTATCTTCCCCCAGCAAGCGCTGTGAAGAGAGCCCCAAACCTCCGAACCGAGAGGCGGAGTCGTCTCCAAGTCGTCGTTTCCACTTCTCTGAGGAGGAGCTGCACTTCGTTCTGTACGGCGTAGCGCCCAGCCTGGAGCGCTCGGCCAGACTGCATCATGCGATTTCGGGCCTCCCGGTCCCCGCCGACAGCTCTGGTAAAGGGAACCGACGCCAGCCGGGGGAGTTGGGCTGGTTGGGAACCATGTGGGATGAGTCGCTTCAAAGTGAAGGGGTCGGGGTCGCTGGGCTCTCTCCAGCCGAGCCTGGGTTTTAGGCTCACTTCTGGGGCCCTGCTAGCTTATGGGGTGATTCCTAAGGGTGGCTTCAGGGAGCGCTGACGACCAGGAAAAATGGGCGCTTGCATGTGCGAGGCCCCTCCACGGCCACCTCATGTCCAGGGCAGCTGTCTGCTTTGACACTAGCCTCACTTTAACTCTGAATCTCCTTTCTCAAGTTGCAAAATGGAATTAATTACAGTTATATAACCTTGCAGGAAAGGGATCTGAGTCTCAAAAGAAAAAAAAAAACGTGTAGGAAAAGCGGTATCAAAGAAGCAAAACAACAATAATAATAAAAGATTGACAAGCAGAATGATGGTTACCTCTAAAGAGGGAAGTGTTTTAGAAAAGGATTTCATAATGTATTTGTAACACAATGTTTAACCCCTTCTTCTAGGGTCTGAGGAGCATCCTCCTCCAAGTCTGGATAAAGACTCCCTTCAGCTTCCAGAAGGTAGGCAGCACTCCTTGCTGGACTGGTTCCTGGACCTAATGTGCAGTCACTTTCCTCATTCTCTTCCTGCCTCGGTTCCCCTTAGGTCTCTGCCTGGTGCAGACGATGATGTTGGGTGCAATGCCACACTTCAGTGTGTTCTGCAGCAGTTTTCTCGCCAAAGGCATCAGGTTTGGGCCCTTTCAAGGTAAAGCGATCAGCGCCAGAGAACTGAAGACCCACAGTGACAATTCCCTGATGTGGGAGGTAAATGAGCTTCCTGTGGGCCTGCTGGAGGGGGGAGGGCGGCACAAGAGGGAACTCTCTTGGTCCTATCCTTCTTCTTTTGGTACTGGGGATCCAGCTCAGGACCTTGCACTTACAAGGCAGGCGTGGTCCCCACTGAGCTAAATCCCAGCCCTGGCCCTATGCCTCTGGGAGTCCTGGTCAGGAGAGGCACAGCAGGTCCCTGAATCAGGACAGCATCTCTGCATGAACTCTGTCCTGTGAGGCCCACAGTTTTTTTAACCTGTGATGATTAGTTATGGAATACACACTCAAGACCAAATTCATTCTGTTATATTTATAAACAAAACCAAATGCTTGAAATATATAGTGCTGTGAAAGCATGTTGAAAGGAATAAAGATGAGTTTTAGATATTGATGGTATTTGCTTACAGAATTAGCCATGGATTTTTATGTATGGGCATGGCCCAAACTAGTGACAGACAGTACCTAGGACACACTGGTGACACTGCAGTTTGTTAATCTGCGGGAGGAAACCAGTTGTTAAAATATACCAGATACCTTAAATGGTTCAAAATACCTTGACCCTGCATTTCTGGCTATAGGAATGTAGTTTTTGAAAATAATCTGCAATTTAAGCTATGTGGAAAATGTTAATCACAGAGTTGTTTATACATTAGAGAGCTAGGTGTGGTGTCCCAGCTACTTGGGGACAAAGGCAGTAGGATCATGAGTTTGAGACCAGCAGTGGAGAAAGTACTGTATTAAATTAGGGCTCCATTAGTATATTACAGGACTGTGTCTTTAAGTGGTGGAAATAAATGTAACTTCATTTCCCTTACCTCTGCTTATGAAGTTAGCATATGTTCACAAAATGTGGGAGTTGAGAAAGTGGTGCAAACATTGATCTTTTATTGGCTTTTGGCTTGGTTTGTTTTTTGGGACAGAGTTTCACTGTGTACTGTAGGCTGGCCTGGAACTCACAGCAGTCTTTGCACATCAGCCTCCTGAGTGCTGGTTACAGCTGTGTGCCACCACGCCTGCAAAAACCTTAATCTTTAAAAAATGTGTCACATACCTGTAGAGATGTCTTGAAGCTAATAAATTTACAGTACTTAGGTTTAAGTAGATAATTAACTTGTAATGATACAGAAATCTGATTTATAGGGCCAGGGATTTAGCTCAGTGGTAGTGCTGCTTGCCTTGCAAACGCAGGGTCCTGGGTTTGTTCCCCATATGAAAAAAGAAAAGAAAAGAAAAGAAAAGGAATCTGATTTATCAATAAGATATATATAT
>NW_022900917.1:40994612-41017012 GCF_012274545.1 Fukomys damarensis
ATATATATATATATTAATTTTTAAAATTTTTATCTTTCAACCCCTGAACTCTAGTGATCTTCCTTCCTCACCCTCCCTAGTATCTGGAATCACTGATGCATTGTAACCATGCCTAGCCTCTGGTTTTTTTGTTTTTTGTTTTTTTGTTTTTAGTTCAGGTGATCAAACCTAGGGCCTTGTACTTGTACAGTACCATTGAGCTACAATCCCAGCCCTGGTTATACATTTTTAGTAAATTTGTTTTATGGGCTACGGAAAAGAAAAAAATACAAACCCAAACTTTGTGTTTTATTTCCTTTAGATCTTTGAAGATGGTCACTTGAGTCACTTTATAGATGGAAGGGAGACGGGGAACTGGATGTCTTACGTCAACTGTGCCCGCTTCCCCAAAGAGCAGAACTTGGTTGCTGTTCAGTGTCAAGGACAGATATTTTATGAGAGCTGCAAGGAGATTTACCAGAACCAAGAGCTGCTTGTGTGGTACGGAGACTGCTACGAGAAGTTTCTAGACATTCCTGTGAGCCTTCAGGTCACTGAGCAGGGCTCTCCACCAGCAGGGCCCACAGAAGGTGAGTGTCCCACCCTTGTCTGCCCAGTGAGGCCTCAATGGGGATGTCTTTCCAAAACTGCTGAGGCTACTTCTATTCATAGAGGTACCCACATCCCCCAACACACACCCCTCTCCCCCGCTTGAAAATAAAATAAAATAAGTGGATGCCTCTTCTGCCTTAGCTGAGTCAGTTTTGACTCTTCTCTGCTCATGCTCAGAATAACATCGCATGAGGGCAAAGCACTTAGAGCAGTGCTTTTCAAATGGAATGCAATACTTTAGCAGGTGGGAGATCGACTTGGTGATAAAGACCAACGTTAAAGATGGTGGGGGCACTGTGAGAATAAATAGTTCAGTGGTAGAGCACTTGCCTAGCATGTACAGGCCTCTGGATGCTTTTCCTGGCACTGGAAAAAAATTAGTAGAATAGACAGTAGTGATGGGAAGCCAGGAATGGTATTGCAAACCTGTAATTTCAGCACTCTGGGAGGCTAAAACAGGAGGGTTAAAGTTTGAGCCTTACCTGGGCAGTTCAGCATTTCGGGTCCTGTGAAATGAAAAATAATAAAAGGGCTGGTAATGTAGTTCACTAAAAAGGCTCTGGGTTCTATCCCTTGTAGCACAAATTAATAAGTTAATTAATGAGTTACCTAATTGGTAAACATTAGGCATTATTTTATGGGGTGCTGTCCAAATGCCTACAGTGTATGCCAGAGATAAGGATAAAATATATTTGTCGCTGTGGGTCCCAGAAGAGTATGAGAGGCATTGAGCTGGGCTCTGTCCCACAGACTTGAACACAGAACACAACTGTGTACAGCTAGGACCTTGTAAAGGTGCCAGTTCCCATTCGGGTTGGGCTTGAGACTGCACTTCCTATGCCTGTGAAGGAGGCTGCGGCTGGTCCCAGCCAAATCTGAGCAGCAGGAGCTAGAGGACTACCCAGCCACTCCGCCCTAACCACGGGGTGAGCCTCTGGATTTGCTTTTATGGGAGCCTGCTGCCGGCCTGCAGGGCCTCAGGGCAAGTGCTCCACTACTAAACTACCTCCCAGGGCCTGGAATTTGCATTTTAAATAAGCTCTCCCAGGGATTTTTATACACACAAAGGTTTGAGAGGTACTAATTGTCTAGGTAGGATGAGTGTAAATCACTGTGAAGTGTATAATTGAAGGTAGAAGACATTATCACTTACGTAAAAGAACGTGTGAATTGCAGTGGCAGGCCAGACAGTGATTGTCTACCTGACTCCAGCTAGACTGACATCTTCAGGGCCGGAAATGACGCTGAAAACTGACATAGCCCCCCACCTCCACACCCTAAGCACTGACTGAAGGAGGGAGACTAAGACTAAACTGGGAAAAGCTGTTTATGAATTTAGATGAAGTGAGGAAAAAACGAGAGAGAAGGGAGGTCCATTTAGGAACAGGGAACAGTGAAGCCCAAGCCTTGGAGATCTGTGCCAGGAGTCAGAGGAAGCTATCAGTTTCTTCCAGCAGTCCGGTAATGGGGGCTGTCGGAGTCATTTCAGGAACTCTTCTATTCTCTGTGTGGCACGGGCATGGGATGTGAGTGGAATGGGATTCTCTAAGCCACACTCAGGATCAGAACAAGTAAGAATTATAGTCGCTTCCAGAAATGTGCCAACTATTTTTGAAATAGAAGTGGAAAATGGATTTGAGAAAAAGACATGCTGAATAATCCTCAACATGTTGTCATCCTTTTGAGAAATTATTTTATCAGTGTGTATTGAACTGTAAGTGTCCATAACATTTAATGTGTCCGTGAGAGTCATGGTAAGTTGTCAACACGGAATAGTGTGCAGGCGACTGAGACCACAGTCCTGACAAGTAACGGAGGTGTGAGGGCTCGTGGTGAAGATAAAGGCCAGCATGGAGCGACTTGTGCTGCAGGTCTGAACCGAGTGACCCTGGATGCAGATGGCACTGTTAAATGTATGATTTGGACAGTGTACAGAAGGGAGCATGTAAAAAACTTAATTTGTTGAGAAGACATTGATGACTTTTTGTTGCTGTTTTTGTGGTGATGGGGATCTAACCCAAGCTATAGTCATGCCAGGCAAGCTCTCTACCACCGAGAGCCCCCTGCCCTACACCAATATGGATGTTTTGGGATGTGATAAAAAGAAAGATCTACTGAGCATGGAGTTACATACCTGCTACCCCAGCACTCTGGGAGGCTAAAGTAGGTGGGCTCTAAGTTTGAGCCCACTCTGGGCAATTTAGTGAAAATCTGTCCAAAAATTAAAAAAGGGACTGGGGATGTAGCTCAGTGCAAAGGACCTGAGTTCAATTCCCAGTACTAATCAATCAATCAATAAAAGATATAAATTCTAAATTCCTCTGCTCTCTGCAAAAGATTTTCTTTGACCAGAGGTTTTTTTTTTTTGTACTGGGGATCGAACTCAGGTTCTTGCGCTTGCAAGGCAGGCAGAGGAACCACTGAGCTAAATCCCCGGCCCTGGCCACAGGTTTTTGAAAGGACTTGCCCATCAGGTCTGGACTCTTGTATGAGTGGGGTGTTTGAATATGCCAGTGCTGTGTGTATTTTGGGAGTGGAGGCATGGACCATGCAGACAACTCTTTACTGTTATGGTAAGAGGAACACTTAACATGAGATCTACCATCTTGAATGTGCACCAAACTATTGGGAAGAGAGTATCAGAGTACCAGAGGTGGGAAACTCCTTGGCTAAAGAAGAATGGTTGATTAGGATAAGAGGAAAAAAGTAAAGAACTAGGATAAAATTCAGACAGATTTCCAGACTTGAGCAGGAAATACAGATGGCTAAAAACCCAATTGTTAAAAGTCAATTTTCTTTCTCCCTAACTGGTCGCTAGGCAAACTCTAGTGAACTCTTCTGACTTTTGGTGTGCTTTCATGCTTTTATTTGTAAAAATCACTGACCTGATCCAGGAAGCAGGAGGCCGAGCTATCTGACCAATGGAGACAGGCTCTGAGCATCCCCTCAGCATGGGGTCCTGAGTGTATTCCACACCTCAATGAAAGTGATAGACCTGGGAGCAGGCCAGGGAGCCTCTGCTGGCTGTAGCCCTCCTGATTATTTACTTAATGAATGGTTTATTTCCTCAGCCACCTGTTAACCATGCCTGGGATGTAACAAAGCCCCTGCTGGACAGCTTCCCTGCTGGCCTAATACAGAAAAGATCTCTGCAAATTCTTGCATAGAGTCCCTCTTGGCTCTTCTGTCCCTGGGAGCAGACAATGAGGTCTCAGTGGTGATTTCATGGTGAAGCCACTTTGTCCCCTGGAATCCAGAGTGTCCCCTGCCCCCAGTGCATAGACACCTCTGGCCCTGAGACCTCTGCTCTAACCTTCCCTTCTTCCTCCTCCACCTCCACTGATAAGAGCACCTTTACCTTTCTCAGCCTTGCCTGTCTTAGTGTGGTTAGGATGCTAAGCCCTTAAGCATGCAGATTAAGAAAGCCAAAATGTTTTCACTCTTACTCTGAATGTGACTATTCTAGCTCTGAAATCTTTCCCCAAAAGTTTAGAGTGTGAACTAAGAGAGAAGAACAGCACTGGGAAGCAAGGTGCGAGTGCTCTGAGGATGGCTCTGAATTTGTAGCTTTGGCTGCTCCTGCAGGAGACAGAAAACTAGGTGCACTGCCATTAATTGCCCTTGGAACAAGGCCTGGAGTGTTGCCCACTGCAACGGTGGATGCCTGTAAGCTCAGTTACCTGGGAGGCGGAGACAGGGTTAAACAGACCAGCCCAGACAGCTTAGCAAGACCTAAACTCGAAATAAAAAGTAAAAGGAGCTGGGAATGTAGCTCAGTAGGAGGCCATGAAAATGTGAACTATTTTTTTTTTTGGTACCAGGGATTGAACTCATGACCTTGCGATTGTGAAGCAGGTGGTGGAACCACTGAGCTAAATTCCCCGCCCATTGTGAACTATTCTTAAATTGGACTGGAGGGAGGATTTCTTCAACAAAACACCTTGGCATACAAAAGGAAATAGTGTGTATATCTAGTAAGGAATAAGTATTAAGTCTTAAAGTAACAATGGATTATTATGCATTTTTTTTTTGTTTTTTGAGAGAAGGCCTGTTTATAGTCCATGCTGGCCTTGAATTTACCTTCCTGCTGATCACAAGTGTGCTCCACCCTGCATGGCTAGCATTATTGATATACTTTTTCATCCCTTCCAGCAAAGGTCCCTGACCCATCCTTTATGGAAAATCCTTGTTTGGTCTTTTGTCCCGCTTGCTACGTGACTTGCTTCCCCATTGGATCCCCATTTAATCAATATTACCTAAGTGACGATACCTGTAATTTTATTGGTTGATCATTGTTTTGTCCCGCCTCATACTCACCAGTGATTTCCTAATGTATGACTATTACCTAAGCGACTGTACTTTGTAATCTTACTAGTTGACTATAGTTTTGTTCCACCTTGAACCTGTCTCACCTCGTGGTTTTGCTGCATAAACTACCTCCCCCTCCCCCATGGGACTGCGGATGTAGCTGAGTAGTGCTGTACCTACCTTGAAAACGCAAGGTCTTGCGTTCGATCTCTGGTTCTTGAAAACCCCCCTGAGAAACAGCCTCCCCAGGCAACCCACTCTCTGGTCCCCCTTTTGTCTCTCTTAGAGGAAGCTATCTTTCTCTTAATACATTTTTCTTACTCTTGAAAAAATTTTTTAAAAAATAAAAACATCCTTATCTTATCTGGGTGTGGTAGGGCAGGACTGTATTCCCACTGCACTGGGAGACTAAAGCAGGAGAGAATGGAAAATTTGAGCAGGCCTTGGGCAATTTAGCAACTTAGCAAGACCTTGTCTCAAAAGGGCGGGGAATGTAGCTCAATGTGAGGGCCCTGGGTTCAGGCCCCAGTACCACAGGCAAAAACAGGAAGCCTGGAAGCTGGGAGAAAGTCCTTATCTTAGCTGTCTCAAAACAGCAACAAAAATTGTTTTCTTGAGATTGGCCTTTAACTCACTGTGTAGTCCATGCAGTGACTCCTCTTGCGTCGACCTCTTGAGTGCGTGTGTGCCACCAATGCTCAACAAAGCAAAAGCTCTTATATAAAAATCATAGTTCGAGGTATGTATGAACCAAATGATGAATTAGAATGAAAATAATCCATTACGGAGAGAAGTGATAAAAGCAGAGCTGGTTATGGGCAAGTCAGTGTGCGACAGTCTCACTATGGAGCCCAAGCTGGCTTCCAACTTGCTGTGATCCTCCTGCCTCAGCCTCCCAAGTGGTTGTAGGCATGCTTCCACACCGGGCCGTGTGAGGTTTATGACCCTTCTTTTCTCCATTGGTATATGTTTACGGTTCTGGGCGAGGAGGAGGGAAGGTAACTGACACCCTGTGTTTGGCAGAGTCTACAGAAGGTTATAGATGCGAGAGATGCGGAAAAGTGTTTACTTACAAATACTACAGAGACAAGCACCTCAAGTACACTCCCTGTGTGGACCAGGGTGACCGGAAGTTCCCCTGCTCGCTGTGCAAGAGGTCCTTCGAGAAGCGGGACCGCCTGCGAATCCACGTTCTGCACGTTCACGAGAAGCACCGGCCACACAAGGTGAGCCTGGGATGGGAGGGTGATCTGCAGCCCGGCACTGAGTTCAGAGAGAGGTGCACACACCCCGTCCCCCACCCCCACTGGGCCAGGGACACAGCACGGGAGGAGCCAGCAGGGACTGGCCTCGTGGAAGACGTGGTTTTGAGCTGAGCAGAGTCTGGAAGAAGAGAGGGGTTTCTGATTTATTCTGGAGGCACAGGATGTGTTGAAGGGGTGCAGGGCTGTGACAGTCTAGACAGCTATGTGAGGTCTTGGGTAATTAATTGCACTTCATCCTATATCCAAAATTTAAGTATTTGTGATTACGTGTCTCTAGCTTTTTCTTTTGGGGGGAGTTTGAGACAGGGTGTCACAGTGTAGCTTAGGCTGGCCTCAAGCTCACACTGATCCTTCTGCCTCAGCCTCCTCAGGCTTAGGATTACAGGCTGTGCCACTAAGCTCTGCTCTGTTGTTCTTTTTATTGGTACCAGGGAGTGAACTTGGGAGCTTGTGCTTGCAAGGCAGGCTAAATCCCCAGCCCTGTTCTTTTTTGGTTGTGCCAAGGATTGGCCCCTGACCTCACAGCCAGATGGCGAGGGCTCTACCACTGAGCTTCAGCCCCACCAGGCATTTGGGGTTACAGGTATAGTTGCAGGCAGGGAGGAGCTGAGGATAGCCCAGGTGCACGTGGCCTCTGGCTGGCCCGGATGATGACCTCGGACATCCCAGACGCCTGCCTGCTCTGCCAGGCTGGGTACAGAAAGCATAAGACAAGCTTTGGCCCAGGCTAGGGGGAGAGACTTGGGCACACACAGGTTCTCAGCCCTGTTGGGACCAAAGGAGGCAGTGGTGACATTTAACCCTGCTTCCCTCATGTGAAAACTGAGGAAAATTTATAAAATTGTCCTTATCTCGCCCCTCTTTCCTAAGTTGAAGTTTCTTGTTAGTCAATATTAACATTAAGTTAGGCTCAGTGGAAGAGCCTCTGCCTAGCGTGCTTGAGGCCCTCGAAACAACCCAGCTCCCCTCTCCCCAAAACACATTAACACACGTTTATCCGAGTAGCACTGAGGGAGAGGGAGGAAGTGCTGTGGCTGCTGTATGCTGGGCTTGGGACCGGCTCACCACCAGCACTGCAGGGACGCGGAGGCAAATTATTAAGCCAGGACAAAAGGAAATCACATGAAGCAGACGTGCTTGAAAGAAATAATTTTTGCCTTGGTTTGGGTTCTGGAGATTGAACCTAGAGCCTTGCACATGCTTAACAAATGCTCTACCATGTCTACATCCTAGACCCTAAATGATTTTCAAAAAAAATCATTGATTTACCAATATTGAAATGCTAGGTATGCAATACTAGCTAGGTTGCACATGCTTAACAAATGCTCTACCATGTCTACATCCTAGACCCTAAATGATTTTCAAAAAAAAAATCATTGATTTACCAATATTGAAATGCTAGGTATGCAATACTAGCTAGGAATGCAATGCTAGGCTGAATACTGTCTTACCACTCTCCTTCTAACCTAAGTGTGTTTTCTCTTCATATAATTAATTGGCTAAAATTGATGAAGGCCAATGTCCCTGAAAAGTGACATCAGTTTCAAAAAGAACATCAGCTGGGCCGGGGATTAATTTAGCTCAGCAGCCTCAAGCCTGCCTTGCAAGCACAAGATCCTGAGTTCGATCCCAGTACCAAAAACAAAACAAAACAAAAAACTAAAATTTACCCTGTACTCCTTAAGAGTTATACATACAGTTCCATGCACAAATTCAGAATCTTCCTCCTAGGGCTTTGCTTTTCCAGAAAGTTGTGTTTTGTTTCCCCAGTGCTAGGGATTGAACCCAGGAATTTTGCACTGAGCTACATTTCTAGCCCTTCATTTTATAATAAGGTCTCCCTAAATCACCAAGGTGCCCAGGCTGGGCTTGAACTTGTGGGCTTCAAATCTTCCTACTTCAGCTTCTCAGAGTCTGAGATTACAGATGCATTACCATACCTGGCTCAGAAAGCATTGAACCCTGTCATGTGCGCTGGCTTGCACCGTACTTAGCCTTTATCTGTGACTTCCTTGTAAGCTTTGTATCAGGGATCGAACTCTTCATGGGGCTTAATCTGCATTGGACCTTTTTCTTTCTTTTTTTTTTTTTTCTTTTTCTTTTTCCCCTTCTCTGGTGGATTGAATCCAGGGCTTTGTGCATGCGAAGCAAGTGCTCTACCACTGAGCTATATCCCTGGGCATTTTATTTTACTTGATTTTGATCCACTGTCTTGCTAGATTGCCCTCAGCATGGGGAGACCACTGTTTATAGACACAGAGTGGACTGGAGACTTTTCTCCCCCACCAGTGGACATGATAGTGAAGTAGAATTTCTTTCACTTTTCGGGGCTCACGGGGCGGGCAGTGGAACCACTGAGCTAAATCCCTGACCCGTGAAGTAGACTTTGTAGTTAGGGGACGAAGATATCGTTTCACCTCTACTCTGCTTGCTTTTCACCTTAGTGTTCTACGTGTGGCAAGTGTTTCTCTCAGTCTTCCAGCCTGAACAAGCACATGCGAGTCCACTCTGGAGACAGACCCTATCAGTGTGTGTACTGTACCAAGGTAAGAGGCCCACAGGGGCGTCCACAGGTGAGGGAGCACAGCGCCTGCCTTAGAATGGATGCACCTGTGGTAAATGTTAGCCATTTACCAGCCCAGTCCCCATTTCTACCTCCAAATATGCTCTCATTTGCTAAAGATTGTTGTAGGCTGTGGCCTCTTATCGGTAAGCTTGTGCTTGGGACATACTATATTCAGACACCTCAAATTTGCGGGATCTGATGATCACAGATGCTATTTCCTAGCATATAAGAGTATGGTCTTCATCGGGTGTGATGGCACATGCCTGTAATCCCAACACTCAGGAGGCTGAGGCAGGAGGATGGCTGAGACCAGCCTGGGCTACACAGTGAGTTCCAGAGCAGTCTGAACTACATAGTGAGACCCTGTCTAAAAAAACCAAAAACAAACAAACAAAAAGAGTATGGTCTTGGCTGAGTGTCAGCCTCACTTTTAGTTCTCATCCATCTGTGCAACCTTGGATTGCACAAAGAATCCATTTGCTGCTTTATTGTTTAGTTGCCTTATTGGTAAAATGAAGGAAACAGTCTTCAACAGTTTCTGGACTCCGTGAGTCATTGCATGTAAAACTGCATTGCAGTGCTGGGCATGTTGTGGCTCCTACTAAAATGTTAGCTACTCTAATGTGAGAAAATTTAAATTGGAGGAGTCCTGAGGATCTAGCTTTCTAGAGGGACATTATAGGTGTGGCATCTAATCTGTGTTGCATGGAATAGAGTTGTACTTGGGCCGGGTATCACACACCGGTAATCCCAGCACTCAGGAGGCTGAGGCAGGAGGACCAAAGTTTACAGGCAGCTACCTACCTAGTGAATTCAAGGCTAGCCTGAACTTATAGTGAGACCCAGCCAGGTGTAGTGGCATCCAGCACTGGAGGCTGAAGCCTGGATTGGGAAATAGAGATGATGCTTTAGAAGCATTATGGCGAACTGCCTTGTGTTCAGTTTTGTTGAATGGATCTGTGTTGTGCAGTATGTAGCTATTACTACACATGGGCTATTTGAATTCACAAAAATGAAATAAATTATTCCATTCCAAGATGCACTGCCACTTTTCTCCTGGCACTGGAAACTGAACCCAGGGCCTTCACAATAACCTACATCCATAGCCCTTTCTTATATTTTATTTTTGTTTTTTGTTTTTGTTTTGATACCGGGGCTCAAACTTGAA
The DNA here is from genome assembly GCF_012274545.1 of Fukomys damarensis. Taxonomy (NCBI): domain Eukaryota; kingdom Metazoa; phylum Chordata; class Mammalia; order Rodentia; family Bathyergidae; genus Fukomys; species Fukomys damarensis. The sequence goes on from NW_022900917.1 coordinate 41,004,511, forward strand.
TCCTTGCACTTGCAAGGCAGGTGGCAGAACCAGTGAGCTAAATCCCTGGACCTTTCTTATTATATTTTATTTTTAGACAGGATCTCGCTGAGTCCCTAAGTGGTTGGCTGGGTGAGAGAATCTGTGCTCCTGCCTCAGCTTACCAGAGTGCTCGTATCACAGGTGTGAGCCACCACACCCAGCTCAGTAGCCATATTTTAAGTGATCGGTGGTCACTCAAGAGGTCCAGTGAATGCCCATCATTGCAGAAAGTCCTCTGTCATGGTGTCATTTACTTGTCTTACACTGAAGTCATGAAAGAAATATAAACTTTCTCAGAGGGACTTCTAAACATCCCAAATAGGAATGAAACATTAACTCTGCTGGGCCCAGGGAAACTGGTACTTGTAGAAAAGAATCAGCATTAGAAAAACAGGGCTGTAGGGGCCAGGGATTTAGCTGTCTGGTACTGCTGCCTGCTTTGCAAGCACAAGGTCCCAAGTTCAATACCAGGTACCAAAAAAAAAAAGAAAAAGAAAAAATGGGGCTGAAACATTAAGTAACCATGAGAACCCAGCTCCAGCACAGATCAAAGAAAGGTGGCCAGAGGTTTAGTGGAGGAGGAGCTCCATCCTGAGGGGTAACTCCTGCCCCTAGGATTTACAGAGGAAGTACAAAATAACCCACAACTTGTCTTATCTCTGAAGTTCTTTTTTTTCTTTTTTGGTACCAGGGCTCGAATTCGGGTCCTTGTGCTTGCGAGGCAGGCAGCGGAACCACTGAGCTAAATCCCCGGCCCTTATCTCTGAAATTCTAATCCTGACACTCCGCCCTGCACTTCTAGCTAACCTGGAAAGGAAGGATGCTCTGAAGAGGAAACTGAGGCCAGCTAGGTTATTTGGTGATCTGGAATTCTCGTCGATGCAGTCCAGTCATTAGTGGAGCCTGGGTGGCCCTTGGTATGGAGCAGTGAGCTGACTCTTCCCCCGAAGTGTCAGTGCCGGGGGTCCTGCTACTCAGACACTCCATTGTCAGCTGTCCCCCCCCAGCCCTATCTTCAGGTTCACTAGGTTAACCTCATGTTTTGTTTTAGTTTTGTTTTTTGTACCAGGGATCGAACTCAGGATCTTACACTTGCGAGGCAGGTGCCACTGAGCTAAATCCCTGGCCCTTAACCCCATGTTTTATATTACTGCCATTGAACCCCCAAAATAAGGTCATTTTCTTAACATCTTTCACATACTGCCAAGTGACAAGTCAGAAAATTGTTTTGAAATAAATGAGAACAAAGGTTATAAATAAGGGAAAGATAAGACATGGCTAATAATGTTTAAAAAACAATGAAATGTCTGGAAATCTAAAATTTTCAGCTGCTCCAGAAAATAGTTGGAGGGTTGCTTTGAAAACTAAGCATGGGGGGCGTGCAGAAAGCACACATCAGCAGGCAGGGAGATGAGGAGGGAGGGTTTTGAGTTAGAGACCCCAGCGGAGGAACAGGGCCCCCTCATCTCAGAAAGATCGGTGACACTTGCACTACCCTAAGACCCTGCAGTCACCTCCACAGCACTGCTCCCAGGGATATGAAGCCTTTTATGTTCACACAGGACTGTACAGCACTGTTGGAATGGCAGCCTTATTCCTCATAGCCCCAAACTGCAAACAGCCCCGGTGTTCTTCAGCAGACGAGTGCTGGAGCCGAGCGGGGCGCACCAGGCTCTTTGCTGAACACAGCTTGGCAGTGAGAGAAATGAGCTCCTGCTAACCCAACCCCAGCAAATCTCTGGAGAGTTATGCTGAATGGAAAAGCAAATTGTGGAGGGATGCATGTCATGTGATCCCATTTATGTAGCGTTCTTCTTTTGGGGGGCGAACTGGGCATCAAAGATGGGGCCTTGTGCTTTCCAGGCAGGCGGTGGAACCACTGAACTAAGTCCCCAGCCCTGTATAATGTTCTCAGCATGCTAAAGCTACAGGGGAGGAGAGCAAAGTAGTGGGCTGTCTCAGCTGAAGAAGAAAGTGGATGGGAGTCCTGGCCACAGAAGGACAATGTGGACGTCGCTTGGGTGAAAGTGTTCTCTGTCTGGAGCTGGGGGTGTAGTTCAGTGGCACTGTGCCTGCCTTGCAAGTGCAAGGTTCTGTGTGCTCCGGTACTAGCAAAAAAGGGAAAGTGTTCTGTGTCTTGAAGCTGGGCTGAGGTACTGTGAGATGGAACCACTGAGTGAAATTGAGCAGTGGTGTACAGAATCTTTTTCTGTCCTGTGTGTGTGTGTGTGTGTGTGTGTGTGCGCGCGTGCGCATGCACGCGAGCACATGTGCGCGCTGGGAGATCAAACTTGGGACCTTGTGCTTGTGAGGTAGGCAGTGGAACCACTGAGCTAAATCCCAGCCCCAGAATCTGTTATTTCTAACTATACATGTACAAGTATTCCAGATGTACAATTACCTCTTTTTTATTTAAAAAAGAAAAATCAGTGAGGTGTTGATTTATGCACGGCCCCAGTCAATGTAAGCCTCTCCTTGGGTGATGCAGTTAGCCTTGGGTGTGTCCAGAATTGCTTAATTATTGGTTCCTGGGTTTTGTGTGAGATTTTTTTTTCCCCCTTATCTCAGATTTTTAAAACTAAATGGTCCAGGGATTTACCTCAGTGGTGCTGCTGCCTCACAGATGCAAGGTCCTGAATTGGATCCCCAGTACCAAATCAAACAAAAACTATAGTCCCCAGTGATGTCAGCTACTGACAACCACGGCTTTCAGATGCAGTGCTCCTCACAAAAGTAGCCAGGGTGACAAATCAGCACAGTCCTTTTTGATGAAGGCTGCTACTGTTCACCATGAATGTTTCAATAGCCTTGAAATCCAAGGTGCTTCAGTCAGCGAACCAAGGGGTAGCACGAGTTGTCGGTGGCCATGAGATAAGCCCATATGAATGGGTGGCCCAGCCCACGGAGGGCGTCTTTCTCTTCTGCTCTCTGTCCTCTGCAGAAGTTCACTGCCTCCAGCATACTCCGCACACACATCCGGCAACATTCCGGGGAGAAGCCCTTCAAGTGCAAGCACTGCGGCAAATCCTTTGCGTCCCACGCTGCCCACGATAGCCATGTCCGCCGCTCACACAAGGAGGACGAGGGCGGCTCCTGCGGCATCTGTGGGAAGGTCTTCCCCGATCATGAAGCCCTGGACTCCCACGTGAAGGTTCACGAAGACTGCACACCCTCGGAGTGCGGAGCCGTGTGAAGCTGAGGGCTTGGACTCTCCCTGGCTCTCCTTATGGGTGTGCGGTAGGGTGGGGAGAAAGAACCAGCCAGCCTGCTGAACTGAGCAGGTTTGTTGGGCCCTTGTGGAAATGCTTTCCGCAGTTGTTAACAAGCATAGAATGTGGGGGGCCTTAGCCGGAACAGTGAGAGCTCAGAGGAGATATGGCCTGAGGGTCCGAAAACGCCACACCTACCCCGAGTGCCGCAGGTGTCCCTGCAGAGTCCTAGGCTGGCTGTCGTGGAGAAGCAGGCCTTCTCTTCTCTCATTTGATTTGGTCCCCCAGATGCGCCGCCTGCCCATCCAGTCCTGTTTTCTTCGTAGAACAGATTTTTTTTCATTGATTCAAGCTACAGCTCGATTATTAGTAGTCAATTAAGTCTTCAGATGTGAATGAACCTTTTATCTTTATTTGGATTCATTTTTAAGCCCTTCGTTCCTACCCCGCCCCCAGCACGTGCCAGATAACGCACTTGGTACCAAATAAAGCTACTCAACAGGGACCGGAGCGGGTCATCCACTCTGCCCTCTGTCACCTATGCCAACTGGGAAAGGAAAATTATAACCAGAGAGACAAAGGCTAAACACCTATTTGTGTTGCTCTGGTTTTAACGTGATTTCACTTCTGATAAATAAAGCGGACTTTTTTTCAGGTCTTTGTGATTAGTTTGTTATGGTGACCAGGATGGGGGGGGAGCCGGTGGAAGGAAATGCGTGCTGGCCAAGCCCTCCCCGGCCGGTGTGCGGAACCTCGAAGCGAATGCGCAGGCAGACTCGTGCTGTGGGTGGTGATAGCCGGGGCCCTTGAGCATTAGCTGGGAACCCAGCACCCCCGAGTGCCGCTTTGCCGATGAGGGGTTGAGACCTGCGGTGAAGGAAGTGCTGGGGGGGATCCCTTGTCCCTAAGGGGCAGAGCTAGATCTGCCAGCCGACAAGCTAGCCACCGCACCCAGTCCGGATCCTGGGGAGGAGACCGCATTCTCCCAACCGTCTGTTGTTAAGCATCGGGAGTAGAACTGGGGGACCTTGCGCTTGCGAGGCAGGTGTGGTGCCAACGAGCTACCTCCCCAACTTGCTCCCCTTTTTTATTTTGCTCCCATTCTTGAGGACAGAAGCAACAGCAGGCTTTGAAATGTTAGCACAGGAAATTTGAGAGCACAATAAGCAAGATAAGGCATCCCTGAGGCTACCTTAGCCCTAAGAATGCCCCATCCAGACCCAAAGTGCTTCGGCCTCTTCACCCCCTACCCACACCCCTCTTCTCACTGGGGAGCAGATACCCTTGCTGAGGGCTGTCCCCAGCTGCAGTGAAGTGACAGGTTTTCCCCTAGGGAGTCCGGGGCTGCCTACTGTATCCTAGGGGATGCACCCTGTTGGGGATATGTTAATTAAGTCAGAACAATGGTCTTTCGGAGGATTGGGCTCATTATGTAATTGGGCAGCCTTTCTTTCATTGCTAGTTCAGGATGTATTACTTGAAACATTTTCTTATTGGTCATGGGTTTGAACATTATTTATTTTCGTTTTTTGAGACAGGGTCTCACTATGTAGTTCAGAATGCTCTGGAACTCACTGTGTAACCTAGGCTGGTCTTGAACTTACAGCAGTCCTCTTACCTCAGCCTCCTGAGTGCTGCGATTACAGGCGTGTACCACCACGCCGGGCTTGAACACTATCTTTAAATCCAAGGAAAACAGATCATCAGAAAATACTGTGAATAGCTCAATTTTTTGAATAATTCAAATTATTTTATTTGAACCTGAATAGCAGCAAAGGGAAATAATTTTATTTTTTTGTTATTTTCTAATAGTCATTCACTCACTGCCTAATAATACACCTAATAATACTGTATTTAGGGTCAAGTGGGTGGTGCAGGCCTGTAATCCCAGCACTCGGGAGGCTGAGGCAGGAGGATCGCTGTGAGTTGGACACCAGCCTGGGCTACATAGTGAGTTCCAGGTCAGTCTCAACTACATAGTGAGATGCTGTCTCAAAACAAAAACCAAAAAAATACTCTTTAGGGGTCATATATCCCACATCATTTGGGAATTTTTGAGGATCATTTAGGAAAATTTTGGCCTTATATTCTTTCTTTTGGTTTGTTTGGGTTTTTTTATTTTGTTTTTTTTTTTTTTTTTTTTTTTTTTTTTTTTTGAGACAGACTCATTGTGCAGTTGACACTGACCTGGAACTCACTGTGTAGTCCAGGCTGGTCTCATAGTGATCCTCCTGCCTCAGCTTCCCAAGTGCTGGGATTACAGGTGTGCGCCACCACGCCTGATCTAACAATACAGAGTTTGGAGTTGTACAAGCTTGTATTTATCATCTATTCCTTCATTGTATAATGTTTTATGAGAGGTTTGTTAAATGACTCAAAATATAAATAATGTAATATGTTGTAGGGTGTTGTGAGACTTAAAATGAGATTCTTATATAGTGGATGAGATTAATGTTTTTCCCTATTACGCTGTGAAGACAAGGGAATCAGAATTATGGAAATGTTATTGATACAATATATTATTATTAGGGGTGTTGGGTCTTTCTACATAGTTCAGGCTGATCTTGAACTTGAGGCAATCCTCCTGCCTCAGCCTCCCGAGTGCTGGATTTATAGGTATGCACCATCATGCCCAGTTGACAGTATATTAGTTAATCAATTAAAATACAAACCCTCATAGCTGGGTGTGGTGGCGCACGCCTGTAATCCCAGCACTTAGGAGGCTGAGGCAGGAGGATCGCTGTGAGTTCCAGACCAGCTTGGTATACATAGTGAGTTCCAGGTCAGTCTTGACTACATAGTGAGACCCTGTCTCAAAGAACAAACAAAAATAAGTAAATAAAAATAAAATACAAACCCACAGGGCCGGGGACTTAGCTCAGTGGCTCCAAGCCTGCCTTGCAAGCATGAGGTCCTGAGTTTGATCCCTGGTACTGGGGGTGGGGGTGGTTCCTAAAATATAAACTCTCTAGCTTTACCCATTCTCTACTGAATCAAGGTCTGGGGGTGAGACTCAGCAATCTGTACGAAATTTGGGAACCCCAGCTCATTGGATTTTTCCCAGTTCCAATGTAGCAGCGGATGAATTCAGTAGCAGGTGTCTTGGAGCCCTAAGGCTGTTCCTTAGAAGAAAGCATTAGAATGCGGATTGGAGGCAGCGTGGTCCACCGCTGGGAATGACAAACCGTAGGGCACCCTGGGTTAAGTTAGAAATACGGAGCTGCAGCTGCGCCGGGTTACCGTGGACGAAGTGCAGAGAACGTCTCGTAAGGAAGTTTCTTGGCTTATGCTTTTTCTTTCTCTACATCTGATGATAAATATCTATCCACTCATTAGAATAACAATGTGTAAAAAGCAACATTTGAAACCCCGAAAAAACAGGCTTACAGCAGAGTGGCATGGTAGTGATGGCTCTTACAGGCGCTCAGGGTGTGGGGGGCGGGGGTGCCGGCCGTCCCAGCGAACTGAGTCACAGAAGCAGGTGGCGGGGTCTGTGGGCCCGCGTGGCTCGGTGCTGTGGCCATAAGATCGACTTAGGTTTACCCAGGGCAGGCCCAGGGCGCCATCCACAGTGAGAGTCGGAGGTCAGGCCGCAGTATTTCTAGGCCACCTGTTACTGCTGGGTCCGTTTTTTTTTTTTTTTTTGTACCCGGATCGAACTCGGGCTCTTTCGCTTTCAAGGCAGGCAGCAGAACCCCTGAGCCAGTTCCCCTGCACTCCAATTTTGACTTGATAAGTTTTAGATGCTTTTCGAATTCCTTGACTCTCTTACCAGCTGGGACTGCACTGAAATCAGGGTCTGACTGTGTAGTCCTGGCTGGACTTCAGCTGGCGTCTGTGTTCCTGCCTCAGCCTCCCGAATGCCGGGATTATAAAAGGGTAGGGATAGGGGCCCCATAAGTAAGAACAAGATAAGATGAAGACCTCTTTCAGCTTTGGTAGAAGTGAATCCCAGCACTAAGCAGGCTGAGGCAGGAGGATTGCCTTAACTCACAGCAAGATCCTGTCTCAAAAAAAAAAAAAGTTATGGCTGTGGCCTCAGCTTTTAGCAATCAGAAAGACAAAGAAAAAGACATTAAGATCTGGGAGGTCCTAAGTAGCAAAAGCCCCTTTATTTAAACCTAAACTACTGTCCCCAAGGCCCACACCCATAATCGAAGCCTCCCCAAACTCCTGACCGGAAGAGCTCCAAGGGGAGGACCAGAGCCAGTCAGGGACAAGGAAGCGGCCCAATGAACGGAGCTGCGGAGAACAGCCCCCCACGTCTGCTTTCCAAGGAGTAGCTGTCTACCGCCTCTCTTCCCCTTTACTCCACCTTTCATATTTGGTTTTTTTGTTTGTTTTGTACCAGGGATCAACTCGGGCCCTTGCACTTGAGAGACAGGCGCCGGAACCACTGAGCTAAATTCCCGGCCCCCTACTCCACCTTCAAATAAACTGTCTTCTTAGTTTAAATTCAGCTTCTTTAATTCCTTACTGATACTGCCTTTACAATTTCCGGGAGCTATGGTTTTTCCAGCATAGCAGCGGCACACGCCTGGGACTAGCAGGTGACCTTGCGCTTGTGAGGCAGGGAGGGGAACCACTGAACTAAATCCCCAGGCCACACAGGTTTTAATAATTCAATGGATGAGGAAGTCCAAGTCTGGTCTGCCTATTACAAATTATCATCAATGAGGTAGGAACAAGTATTTATTTTTCATGGTTCAGGAGCCTAGGAAATCCAAGATGGTGGTGGTAGCAGATTCCATATCTGGTGACGGCCATTTTACAAATAGGTCCTCACTTTGTGTAGTGCTTGCTAGCTCTCTACAGTTTTTTTTTTCTTTTTCTTTCTTTCGTAGCGGGGATCGAACTCAGGTCCTTGCACTTGCAAGGCAGGACACCAAACCACTGAGCTAAATCTGCAGCCCGTGAAATAAAAATTTTAAAAACTGTAAAATTCTCACGGTTGTATTTTTTTTCATTTGTTTGATTTTGGTAAGGGGATTGAACTCGGGTCTTTGGGCTTGCAAGGCAGGTGGAGGCACCGCTAAGCTGAATCCCCAGCCTACTTTCACATTTTTTGAGACAAGACTTGCTGTGTAGTCCAGGCTGGCCTCAAACTCACAGTGATCTTCCTGCTTCAGCTTTCTGAGTATCAGGATTGCAGGCGTTCACCACCACGCCTGGCGTTTATTTTTCATTTTGAGATAGATCTTGCTAAATTGCTCAGGCTGGGCTTGAATTTATGACCTTCCTGCCTCAGCTTCCCAGAGTGCTGAGATTACAGGTGTGCGTCACCACGCGGCCTAACCTCTGGGATCTCTAGAACAAACATCAAGGAAGTCATCTTGGGCAGGGGATTTAGCTCAGTGGTTCTGGCGCCTGCCTCGCAAACACAAGGTCCTGAGTTCAATCCCCGGTACCAAAAACAAAAAGAAAGACATCTCGTGGCTCTCACCCATCCTGCTCCCCTCCTGCCTCCTGCCCTTTCCGTCCACATCACTGAGCACGCTGCACAGCAGGCAGGGACAGGCGCGCAGGGACGACCGGGTGAGACCAGCGCCTCCGGGCCTCAGAGGCCTCAGCGATGGAGGGCTCTGGAGGTGAGGCTCACAACTCCATTCCCGCTGAGCTGGAGATCCTCATTTCAATTGCATTCCCTTGGCACTGGGCTTGAAAGGGTGGCAAATGAGAGTATACATGTAAGCTGGGCCTTTAGGTGCTCGAGATACACATATAAAACTCTGGAAAAAAACGACGAAGAAAGACCTAAAGTTACTTCCTGGCTTGAGACTTCATCCTGTTGAGACCTAAAGGATCTCCTGTCAGCCCACTGTGGAATCACTAACACGTGTGTGTGTTTGCACAGGCACGCGCTGGGGCCTTTGCACTAAGCTAAGCTATAGCCCAGCACTTCTTTTTTTTTTTTTTTGGTACCAGGGATTGAATTCAGGACCTTGCACTTGTGAGGCAGGCAGAGGCACAGTTGAGCTAAATCCCGGTCCTCCTTTTTGTTATTTTTTGAGATAGGGTCTCACTAAATTGCTAAATTGCCCAGGCTGGGCTCTAAATTTTGATCCTTCTGCCTCAGCCTCCCAGGCGCTGGGATACAGGCATGCGCCACAAGGCCTGGCTTTCTCAGTTTCTTGAACAAAGCAATCTACTATCTGCCCGGGGCCCTCAGTTCCTGTCCCCAAGCCCTGGAATACTGCTCTGCCTCTGGACCTCCAGGAGCGCCGGCAATAAACTGTGACCTTTATCGTTTGCAGGCACCAGTTCCCTTATTTGTAAAATCAAGGAAACAAAAGTACTGATCTGATTCAACTATGATAAAGCCTAAGTAAGGTCAGATACAGTCTCTTTTTTTTGAGAACTGTTGCTCAGGTGGTTTAGACCTCCTGGGCTGAAGCGATCCTCCTGCCTCAGCTTCTCAAGCAGCTGGGACCAGAGGAGTATACCCTGTACCCAGCTAGTATTTACTAAGCTTAAAATTGTTTTCTTTTTTGAGACAGCCTTGCGATATGTAGCTCAGGCCGGACTGGAAGTCACTGCGTAGGCCAGGCGAACCTTAAATCACAGCAATGCTCTGGCCTCAGCCTCCCAAGTGCTAGGATTATAGATGTGTGCTACCACGCCCAGTTTAGTAAATTTAATTCTTTCTTTGCTTTTTTTTTTTTTCTTTTTTGGTACTGGGATTTGCATTTGCCAGGCAGGCACTCCATGCCACTGAGCTACTTTGTTGTTGCTCTTGTTTTATTTATTTATTTATTTATGGTACCAGAGATTGAACTCAGGACCTTGCGATTGCGAGGTAGGCAGTGGAAGCACTGAGCTAAATCCGCGGCCCAATTGTTGATATTTTTCTTTAATATTTTTTTGGTATATTTTAGATATACAATAGTTACATTTATCAATTGTCAATTTTTTGAGATAAGGTCTGGCTATGTAGTTCAGGCTGGCCTGGAACTCAGTGATCCTCCTGCCTCAGCCTCCCAAGTGGAGGGATAACAGGTGTTTGCCACCACGACAAGCAGTAAATTTAATTCTTAATGCATTGCCTATCACTTGGCACATGTTCAATAAATATTAAATATTAGTATCAATATGATTTCCTCTGTATCTCCAACAAGCATCCTAGGTTCTGTGTGATAGGTGGCTCAATGTTTATCAAATGAATAGATGAGTGACTGAGCATACAAAACATCCCAGCCGAAAACCAGGACCATAACAAGCCTTTATTACAGGGAGAACCTGCCAGCCTGTCTCTGAGCAAAGGAGAGCAAGCCTCACAGCTGAGCTGGGGAGCTCCTTTTATAGGAGTAGGGTGGGGCTAGCATGAGCTGGGGTGGAGTTGAGTGAGGTATATTAAGGGATTGGAGGAGCCTGTGACATCACTAGTTGCTAGGGTGGTAGCAAGTATCAGGTTACTCTGGGTGGGAAGAGGGGCATTTTGGGAAGAAGTTTGTCCTTTTGGTGGAAGAAGCCATATTTTAAATGAGAAGCAGGGCATTATGGGAAGGGGAAGACTGTTATTTATGTAGCAGCCATCTTAAAGCGGGGGAAATCTAACAGGTATGTGGCCCATGCTTACCTTCTCAGCACTGTGGGAGACAAGAATGTAGCAAATTCAAACCCAACCTGGGTAAATTACCAAGAAGTTCTCTAAAAAAAAAAATTGTTTTTTAGAAAGTGCTGGTGCTGGCCGGGCATGGTGGTGGGCAGGCCTGTAATCCCAGCACCCGGGAGGCTAAGGCAGTAGGACTGCTGTGAGTTCGAGACCAGCTTGGGCTACATAGTGAGTTCCATGTCAGTGTCAACTACATAGTGAGACCCTGTCTCAAAAAACAAACAAACAAACAAAAAAAGGGCTGGGGCTGTAACCCAGTGTGAAGGCCTGGGTTCAGTCCCTAGTACTGGGGGCAACAATACATTGCCTATCTCCTGCCTTGTACTAGCAGCTGTGTGCCTTGTTTTCTACTGAACAGGCACAGAAAGATCACAGTTCTACCAGGTTATGAGTGGGGAGCAGGGGCGAAACAGATTAGGCATGTGTGAGAAAGGCCATGGTACCCCATCGGTAGTCTTGAACCTGGAAATTATAGTTCTAGTTTTAGAAGAGCCAGAAATTAAAAGATTTATGAACAAGGATGTTCTAAGCAATAATCTTGTGGATAATGAAGACAGACTGTAAATGTTTTGTGACAGTTATTAATCCACCTGAGTAGGGGTGGCTATTAAATGTAGGGTTTTCAAACCATGCTGGCATTTTTTAAATGTTGTTTTTGGTACTGGGGATCAGACTCGAGTCCTTGCACTTGTGAGGCAGACAGCAGCACCACTAAGCTAAATCCCTGGGCCTTTTCCTACATTTTTGAGAGTCCCCACCCCCCCCCAACAGGGAGATAGAACTCACGACCTTGGGCTTGCCACCAGGCACGGTGCCACAGAGCCATATCCCCAACCCTTTAGAGAGTTTTTTTGAGACAAAGCCTCGGTATGTAGTTCAGGTTGGCCTTGAGCTGCCTATGTAGCCCAGACAGGCCTTGAACTCCCAGCGATCCTCCTGCCTCAGCCTCTAGCGTGCTGCCATTACAGGTCTGTGCCTCTACACCCAGCTTCTACATTTTAAAGAACTTGCATGACACTGGGGGGAAAAACATCACAGAATATAATGCTAAATCAAAAAGAATCCAGCTGGGCATTGTGGCAAACACCTGTAACCCCAGAACTGAGGCTGAGGCAGGAGAATCACGGAGTTTAAGGCCAGGCTGGGCTACGTAGTGAGTCCAAGACCACTCTTTTCTACTGACCTACAGTCCCCGCCCTCCCCCAAAGAAACCCAAGCTCTCCTTACGGTAGGTGCACGCCTCTCCTTTCCTCCCTTTCTTGTATATCATGGTCCCTGCTCAGCGGCGGGTGTGTCCTGCGGTGAGCGTGCATAAAGCTCAAGGCAGTAGACTGATTCTCCGGGTCAGGAAGCTCTCCTGCCTCCCCAGGGCGGCCTGTCATGCAGTGGGTCTGTTTCCTGCTATAGCAAGTCAGGCTGGGTTTTATAATCACCTCCGGTCTATACACACAGTGTGCAAGATTGGTGCGTTTCGGCTAACTTTGGTCCCTTCCCTGTGGGCGCAAAGCCCAAGGGCACCGACCAGAAGTCACGAAAGGCTGCTTTCCCCTGGGTCTCCGCGGGAGATGGAGCCCGGTCCCGGTCCCGGTCCCGGGGGAGCCTGCACTCCGGCTCTGGGCGATCTCAGCCCCGGGGCCAAGAGCAGACGGCCGGGCGAGCG
>NW_022900917.1:41017276-41018911 GCF_012274545.1 Fukomys damarensis
GAGGCCAGGACGCCACCATTCGGCTGCGTTCCGGGTCACCCGGTCATCTGCTCTGCTGTCCGGGGGGATCGCTCGCTCGGCCTCCGCGCCCAGGCCAGGGCACTGCTCTGTCCCCAGTCACAGCCCGGCGACCTTGGCGGAGGCTCCCAGGGGCCGAGGGAGCCTCTGAGCCCTTCCAGGCCTGATCAGGGCGCTAACTGGGAGGCCATGGCACCGGCCTTGTAGTCTGCGATTCGCTGCCCACCCCGCACCGCACCAAAGATGACAGGACAGGGCCGAGAAGCAGGCGCTGTCAACGGCACGGTGGCTCACGCCTGTCAGCCCAGCGCTCCAGGAGGATCGCAAGTTCGAGCCCAGCCGGTGCAATTTAGGATTTAGTCTCAAAACAAAAAATTTAAAGGATGGGGATGTAGCTCAATCTGAAGACCCCAAGCTCAATCAACAGTACAAAAAGAAAAAAAGAATGGCCGGGCATGGGGGCGCACGCCCGTAATCCCAGCACTGGGGAGGCTGAGGCAGGAGGATCACTGTGAGTTGGAGACCAGCCTGTGCTACACAGTGAATTCCAGAGCAGTCTGAACTACATAGTGAGACCCTGTCTCAACCCCCCCCCAAAGAAAAAGAGACGGGTGCATTGCCACCTAGAACTGACCGTTTCCTACTCTCCAGTCAGTTCACTTTATGTCTACTTAGCGTTTTTGTTTTGTTTTGGTACCAGGGTTGGAACTCGGGTCCTTGTACTTGTGAGGCAGGCAGCGAACCACTGAGCTAAATCCCCAGACCTATTTAGCGTTTTGTTTTTAAAACCAGAGACTGTGTTGTAAAGTGCTCCCTTGCTCCGCTCGATTCATAGTGCACATTTTCTGTGGCTCTCAAGCATCCTCCCATAGGATGACTCAGTGTGCGAATTACAGCTCACTTAACAGCATCACGATGACGTAGTCCATCGCCTGCTGCGGGTCATTTTGGTAGTTCCAGCCCTTCAGTATTACTGAAGCTGCGGAGGCCGCCTGTGTGAAGATGTACCTGCATCTCTGACTGTTTTCCTTGGAAACAAAACTATACTGGAATACACTGTGCTTCCTCCTTAAAAAAAGACAGTAAAAAGGATCGATGCCATAACGTGAAAGCATAATAATAAAAAAAGAAAAAACCGAGATCCAAATACTGTAAACCTGTCCGAGGAGGAGGGAGGTGTAGTCCCAGGCATGCACACGATATCTGTGATTATTGCTACCCCGCCGCCCCATACTGGGGATTCCAGCCCTTTTCACTTTTTAAAACTTTCAGACAGGATCTCTTTAAATCGCTGAATCGTCCGTTCTGGGCTCCAATTTGCGATGGTTCTACTCAGTCCTACTCAGTATTCCAGCGTGCTGGACTAGGGGCGAGCGCCACCAAGTCAAACTGCTGTTGCTTTACGGATTTACGAATCGCTTCATACCCCGGCAGAGTAACTGGTCCTAAACTTCTTAAATTAAAAGCCTCAGAAGGGTGTGGTGGCGCACGCCTGTAATCCCAGCCTTCAGGAGGCTGAGGCAGGAGAATCTCTGTGAGTTCGAGACCAGCCTGGGCTGTATAGTGAGTTCCAGGTCAGTGTCAACTACATAGTGAGAGCCTGTCTCAAAAAAAAAA
>NW_022900917.1:41018939-41020684 GCF_012274545.1 Fukomys damarensis
CGCGCCTCTCGCCCTGTCTCCTTGGCTGGCGCTCCAGGCACACAAGCTCTACAGAAGGGTCCTGGTGGCTGAGTGATTCGTGCTGTGATGAGATGCTGTAACCCATTTAGCCCATGTGACAGTGACCTCCTACTAGAGGGTGAGGAAATGAATAAAAAACCAAGACAAGGGGGCGGGGATGTAGCTCAGTGGTTCTGACACCTGCCTTGCAACCTGTCTCCTTGGCTGGCGCTCCAGGCACACAAGCTCTACAGAAGGGTCCTGGTGGCTGAGTGATTCGTGCTGTGATGAGATGCTGTAACCCATTTAGCCCATGTGACAGTGACCTCCTACTAGAGGGTGAGGAAATGAATAAAAAACCAAGACAAGGGGGCGGGGATGTAGCTCAGTGGTTCTGACACCTGCCTTGCAAGCACAAGGTCTTGAGTTCCATCTCTGGTACCAGGAAGAAAAAGAAGAAAAAGAAGCCTCATTTTGCAAGGTGCATCTGCCTTGCAAGTTCAAGGTCCTTCAGTCAATCCCCGGTACCAAAACCAAAACCAAACCAAGACAACTCCCCATCCACAACCCAGAAAGGCTCAGGAAATTAGGTTTCCTGTTCATTTAGGAGTGTGGGGTACCGAGGCAGTTAGGAGACTTGGCAGAGGAGTTGACGAGGAGCAGTTGACCCTCAAGCTCACCCTCAACCTGGGCAGCACTAGCCGAGGTGGACATCAGCCTCTTAAATGAAGGTCATTAATAATTGAGAGGAGACCACACACACACACACACACACACACACACACACACACAGACCAAAGTGAGAAAATAGAAAAAAACACAATGTATGGAGCAGGAGGAAACTTAGAAAACTCAGTTTTCAGAGAACAGAAGGTCTTTTTTTTCTCGTTGAGTTCCATTGGTACATTATAGATACACAGTACAGTTACATTCATTATTGGGATCTTGCACCCTTACATGACAGGTCTCAATAGAAGATCTTGAAGCTGGTGGCACACGCCTGTAGTCCCAGCACTCGGGAGGCTGAGGCAAGAGGATCGCTGTGAGTTTGAGACCAGCCTGGGCTACATAGTGAGTTCCAGGTCAGACTCAAGTACATAGTGAGACCCTATCTCAAAAAAAAAAAAAACCCAAAACAAAATAGAAGATCTTGAATTCACTGATCAAGAATAGGGGGCTATAAAATAGGTATCTCTTGGAAATTAAATATGACAGCAGCCAGGGGCACACCTGTAGTCTCAGCACTCGGAGGCAGAGTCAGGAGGATCACAAGTTGAGAACAGCCTGGGAAAATTAGCAATTTAGCTCTCTCAATAAAAAATTTAAAAAGCTGGGTGTGGTGCCGCACACCGGTAATCCCAGTGCTCAGGAGGCTGAGGCAGGAAGATCTCCTGGACTTCGAGGCTGGCCTGACCCTACATAGTGCATTCAAGCCAGTCTGAACTTCATAGTGAGACCTGTTACCCACCCCATTTTTTTTTTTTTTTTTTTTTTGAGACAGGGTCTCCCTCTGTAGTTGAGACTGACCTGGAACTCACTATGTAGCCCTGGCTGGTTTTGAACTCAGAGCAAACCTCCTGCCTCAGCCTCCCAAGTGCTGGGATTACAGGCGTGTGCCACCATGCCTGGCTCCCCGCAATTTTTTTAAAGTTTAAATTAAAAATTAAACAGGGCTAGGGACTCTATGTAAAAGCCCAGTTTCAATCCCACCCCTGAAGCAAAATGTGATAGCAAAAATTTTTTTT
>NW_022900917.1:41020857-41025973 GCF_012274545.1 Fukomys damarensis
TGCGCCCCCATGCCCGGCTAATATCAAAAAAAAAAAATTTTTAAAGATGTTTATAATTCTGCCAGGGATTTAGCTCAGCAGTTCGGTGGCCTGCCTTGCAAGCGCAAGGACCTGAGTTCAATCCCCGGTACAAAATAAATAAATAAATAAATAAATAATGTCTATGATTCTTAGCACTCAAGAGGCTGAAGCAGGAGTATCAGAAATTCGAGGCCAGTCTAGACTACATGGCAAGACTATGAGACCTCACTGTGCTGCATCCCCTCAACCACACACACACCGACTCACACACCTGCACGCACACACTTTCCCGCACAGGCCCTTTCGTAGAAAGCTTTGGGAAGGAAAGGTAGGACCGAGGACATGGAAGTCCTGGGCCCAGGAAAACAAGGGCACCTGCCGCTATTTACTAGGATGAGGGCTGCTGTGTACAGGAAATGTGCACTGTGACTCCTGCAGTTGTCGCCCATTACTTGTGGCTGCTTTCGCAAGCTCCCAATCACCCACGTTCTACTGGGCTCTGATATTCAAAACAGAAGATTCTAGACCAGACAGTTCGGACATTCTTTTGTTGTTGTTACTGGGGATCAAACTCGGGTCCTTGCGCTTGTGAGGCAGGAGCTGGAACCACGGAGCCAAATCCCGCCCCAACTCAGACGTTTTAAACAGCCCGGTGTCCTAAGCAGCACCATAAAGCCCCGCACCGTCTTCCTGAGATACACCTTTGTCCAGTGTGTCCACGTTGTGTAGTCTTCCGGTTACTCGAGTCGTTTCGGTTGTCACACTGACCCTGGTGTACTCAAGGAACCCTTAAAAAAATAAAGTGAAACCCTTAGCTTACTTAGTAAAGGCTCCCAAAGAACAAGAGTCATAATGCAAAGGGGCCTGGGCATACACCGTGGAAGGACAGAAGTACTCTGGTATGGAACTATGTGGCACTGGCTGGTGTTCAGGAGAAAGCAGCATGTGTTTCCAGGCGTCTAGTGGGGGTCCTGGAATGGACTACATTTAAGTAAAGGGATTATTGTGTGTTATTCGGCTCAGCCAGGAATAACAACGACTGCCCAAATAACGAACACTGAGTAACAGTGTACAATTTTTTTTTTTTTTTTGGATATGAGGGCTCCAACACAGGACTTTGGCACTGAGCTACATCTCTAGCCCCCAACACACATCACCTCCATCTCAGGACCTTGTGCTTTCCAGGCAGGTGCAGTGCCTCTGAGCTACATCCGTGACTTTTTCTTTTTAAATTTTGAGACAGGGTCTCACTGAGTAGCTAAGTTGCCCAGGCTGGCCTCAAACTTGCAATCCTCCTGCCTCAGGCTCCCCAGGAACTGGAATTATAGGCACGCATCACCATTCCCTGCTTTTGGCACAACACTGTACATTTTACCAAACACTGTTTTTGATACATTCCCTCAAATTCCAAATTGTATTTTCTTTTTTCAGCTTTGAGTTTATTGGTACATTTTAGGGATACAGTACAGTTACATTCATTGTTCGGACCCTGTACCTCTACATGACAGGTCTTGGTTCTCATTTTTTGCCCTTGTCCCTGCCCTCCCTTCACCCCCTC
This sequence comes from Fukomys damarensis, assembly GCF_012274545.1. Taxonomy (NCBI): domain Eukaryota; kingdom Metazoa; phylum Chordata; class Mammalia; order Rodentia; family Bathyergidae; genus Fukomys; species Fukomys damarensis. Next base: position 41,022,437 of record NW_022900917.1, read on the forward strand.
CTCCCCTCCCCATCTACAAACACTTTATTTCCATCTTTTCATTTTCTCACATTTTTTTCATTTTCCAAATTGTATTTTCTTTTCCCATTTGTTTTCCCCTTCCTTCTAGATATTTTCCTTTTTACTTCTTCTTCTTCTTCTTCTTCTTTTTTTTTTTTGAGACAGGGTCTCACTATGTAGTTGAGACTGACCTGGAACTCACTATGTGGCCCAGGCTGGTCTGAAACTCACAGCGATCCTCCTGCCTCAGCCTCCTGAATGCTGGGATTACTGGCATGCATCACAATGCTCGGCCTCCTTTTTGATTCTTAAAATCCACACTTCAATATATTCATTCTTTAGATTTACTGAGCAATTCAGATCCCTGGACAAGAAACCCCAAAACCTTAAAAATTATTTGCTGAAAATTTCAGACAAAAGGCTAGTAACCTATAGTCTCAAGGAGTTTGGTAAAGATCAGAAATGTATTTATTTATGTATTTTGCCAGTCGTAGTGTCAAAACCTGTAATCCCAGCACTCAAGAGGTTGAGGCAGAAAGATTACTGTGAGTTTGAGGCCAGCCTGGGCTCCATAGTGAGTTCAAGGACAGCCTGAACTACATAGGGAGACCCTGTCTCCAAAGACGTGTAGCCTTCCTTTTGAGAAGTGTGTATTCCTGGCCATTTTTTTCATGCAAAATATATTTCTTTTTCCTTTTTAATTTAAGTTAATGTTATCCCGTCTGCCCCTCAAGCCCCCTCCCCTCCCTATATATAAAAGCTTTCTTTTCATTTTTTCTATTTCTAGATTCTTTTCCCTGCCATGGTCTGAGTAAGCTTTGGGTACTGATTGAACACTGGCTCTAACTCATGCAAAAGGCTGCTTACTAGAAATTGATTTGTTGATTTTAAAATGCCTTTTAGCATAAGAATGCCCATTACACTTGGCTGGCGCTGGAAAAGGCCGAGATATGAATGATGCATGTCGCGGGGGAGCGTCTGTGCTGCAGAGCGTGTTTTTTTTGCAGTCATTATATTGAACATGCCTCATTTTAAGGGTATGACCTTGAAGTGTCATTGCTTTAGACAACACGGGCTGCTTAGGACATCCATTAATGTCCCAGAACCACTGCTGGAGCAGAGACCCCCGGGGAGGCGGGCGGGGATTGCACCGGTCTCTGGAGGGCCGTCTGTGGGCGCGCTGGGGGTGGGATGAAGATGTTGTCTGCGCGGAGGAGGGGGAGGAGGAGGACGCACCGGCACTCCTGAGGTCCTTGCCGGCCACATTCCTGGTTATTTGACAAGGCCATGTAAGACAGTAAAAAGAAACAAAATCTAAGGCTCCCAACCAGTGTAGGAAGTGCTCATTGTGAAATACTTAATTTCAAGATTTATTTCTTGAAAAGTCATCAAAGAGCATAATACCTTATTGCTAAAGGCATCCTCTATTTCCCCTAAAAGCATCTTCAATACCTTATTGAAGGGAATAGCGTTCTTCTAAGTCCTTCTTTATGGTACTGGGATTGCACCCAGGACCTTTACACTGAGCTACATCTCCAGCACTTAAAAAAAGGGGGAGGTGTTTTGGGGGGCTGGGGGTGGTTCTCACTAGGTCACTCAATTGCCCAGACTGGGCCGGAAGTTGTGACCTCCTGCCACAGCCTCCCAAGGTGCTAGGAGGACAGACCTGTGCCCCAAGCCTGCATTCTTTCTGGGTCTTTGTGGTTGAAGTTTCCAAACAGAAGAACTGGAATTTTCTTTTTTCCCTTTGGGGCACTTGATTATCCAAGCAAGAATAGTGTAACATTTTTGTTTTATGCTTAGAGTAAAAGTCACTGAAATTATTTCTGATGAAATTCTCTTTAATGAGCTCTGGATTATCTCAACAATGCAAAGGCCCAGAGTTTAATCCCCAGCAAAAAAAAAAAAAAAAAAAGAATTTAGGCTAGTGGATGTAGTTCAGTGGTAAAGCACTTGCCTAGCATGTGTTAGGCCTTAGATTTGATCCACAGTGCAGTAAACAAAACAGCAAAACTCTTTGCATGTCTTTACATACTGAGGATCCTAACTTTTTTTGAGATAAGAGTCTCACTACATAGTTCAAGCTGATCTTGAACTCACTATGCAGCCTAGGATGGCCTTGAACTCACTGAGATCCTCCCACCTCTCCCTCCTGAGTGCTGGGATTACAGGTGTGCACTACAGTGCCTGGCCCTGTCTTTTATGTTCTGGCAAGTAAAGTAAGGGATTACAGGCAAGTGCCACCATGCCCTGCTAATATTTTTCCTGTGTAATATTTTTCCTCTGTGCTGCAGAACAGGCCCTTTTCAAATAAAGATTTGCTCATGTTCCTGAAAATGTGTGTGTGATTTTTTTCTTTTTCTTTTTTTTTTTTGATAGTGGGGATCGAACTCGGGCCCTTGTGCTTGCAAGGCAGGCGGCGGAACCACTGAGCTAAATCCCCAGTCTGTGTTTGTGATTTTTGGTAGTATAGGCTCTAAAAGCCTGCAAAGCTATTTGGGAGGTTTTTTGTTTTGTTTTGTTTTATTTTTGAGACAGGGTCTTACTATGTAGCCCAGGCTTGTCTCAAACTCACAGTGATCCTCCTGCCTCAGCCTCCTGAGTGTTGGGACTTAAGTGTGCACCACCATGCCTGGCACTATTTGGGAGTTTTACCCTGAAATGTGCGCAGAGACAAACACTAAGAGCTCTTAACACTCAGAAGAGCTCCAGAAGGAACTTGTGGTGCAATGGAAGGCGTCTGACTCCAGAAGAGCTCCAGCGACTGGCATTGGGCTGTGATGGCTGGCAGAGGCAATGACCAACAGCTGGTGGTGTCACCTGATGGCATCTGCATTACCTGGTGTCCCCTGGTTACATCAGGACTCTAGCAGAGCTGTACTTTGCTGATTCATGATTTCAGTCTGAATTGAGTAAAAGAACCCTTTGCTGATTGGCCGTGCAAGCTTCCTAATGGCGCAAGCATGCTCGGATGAGGCATGTGGGGATGCCTTAAGGTAAGACACAAAAATTTTGAGGGCTGGGGATTTGGCTCAGTGGTCCCACCACCTGCCTTATAAGTGCAAGGGCACGAGTTCGATCCCCGGTAAAAAAAAAAAAAAACAAAAAGACCCAAAAATCCTGGCTGTAACCCAAGCTGTTCTTATGTCAGGCCAGTCATAACTTGAGAATCCACTGTATCTTCAACAGCTTTTTGTATCAGTGGCATGCAACTGTAATCTCAGGCCTGGGGAGGCTGAAGCAGGAAATTGCTCAAAGCCAGAATTTCAAGGCCAACCTGGGCTTCCCAACAAGACCCTGCGTGAAAAACAACACAAAACAGGGGCCAGGGATTTAGCTCAGTGCTGCCGCTGCTGCCTCGGAAGCACAAGGTCCAGAGTTTGATCCCCAGTACAAAACAATCAAATCCATAAAGGTAGCAAGTCCGGGCCTGCCCTGCCTCGCATGCCTGGACCTGCGCAGCCCGGGACGGCTCTGTCTTCCGGAGCGTCTCCTCATCTCACCCCAGTGCAGAGGACACAGCCCCACTGCCTTAAA
>NW_022900917.1:41026160-41034988 GCF_012274545.1 Fukomys damarensis
AACTGGGCGCTCCGTCTGCGGGCTTCCGAGGCGCTTCCCTGCCCGCGGACCAGCAACCGCTAGCCGCGCAGACGGACGGAAGTTTGCCGCTTCAAAGGTGGGGCCCAAAGCAGCTCCACGCGCAGAGTTACCTTTTCCGGTGGGTCCCCAGCCAGCAGGACCTGGGTCACCCGTGAATGTACCGGGATCACGGTCTCTGGCCCACCCACAGCCTTCGAATCCGAGCCCCTGGGTGTGGGAAGGACCATGTGAGCCCACGCATGGTCAAGTCCGGAGTCCCGGGTCCAGGGACTCTGCCACCAGCATGCTGGTCATCAGCCCCGTGCGACGACAGAGCTCTTGAAATGTGGTTAGTCAGAACTAGATGTGCCGAAAGTATAAAATAAGCTGCTGACTTCAAAAGCTTAATGTGGAAAAGAAAACACATGAGCTGTCCCAGCACTTGGGATGCTGAGGCAGGAGGACTGAGTTCAAGTCCGGCCTGGATCACACAGTGAGACCCTGTCTCAAAAAAAGGTGGGGGGAAAGGCCCGGGAGTTAGCTCAGTGGTGCCTCCAACCTGCCTCAAAAGCTCAAGGTCCGGAGTTGATCTCTGGTACCAAAAAACAAACAGAAAAAGCACGTGAGTTCTTTAATAATTTCATTTAGGTTACATGTTGCAATAAATAATACAATTTTTGACAGATTGTGAATTATGTAAAATATTCTATTAAATCAATTTTACTTTTTTTGTCGTTCTGGGGATTGAACCCAGGGCTTTCACATGGAGCCCTTATTTAATTTAATTTAATTTAAATTTTAAAATATTTATTTATTTATTTGTACCAGGGATAAACTCAGAACCTTGTGCTCGCAAGGCAAGTGCGATGTCACTGAGCTAAATCCCTGGCAGAGCCCTTTGTAGTTTTTAGGTTGAGACGGGTTCTTGTTGGGTCACTAAAATGCCCGGATTGAGTATGAATCACAGTCCTGCTGCCTCAGCCTCCAAGAGTGCAGGGATTACCGGTGTGCACCATCGCGCCTCACTTGTTAATTCTTCACACGTGTATTAGAAAATTTTCAGTAGCTCTGTTGGATAGTGTTGGGCTAGAATTGTAAAAGATGTCCTATATGTTGGGAACTCCATTCTGCATTTGGGTTAGGGGAAGAGGTCTTGTTATGTTTTCGGTCCATTTCTGTAGAGGAGGAGTCACCACCACCCCCATCATCGCCAGCATCATCATCATCATCACGTTCTTTCCCTGGCAAAGGGCAAACTCACTCTGAACAGAGCCAGCGGACAGGCCTGTGACACGTGGGGTCGGCACGGAGAGGACGTATATGCCCTTTTCCTAGTATTGCACTGCGGTATTCTAGTATGGCTGTGTTAAAAGGGTAAAGAAAAGATGGTTTAAACAATAGTAGAGTCTGTGTCTTGAAACCAAATTGCCTCCTTAGTTTGCCCTTGCACAGTTTAGCATCAGTGCCTTATTGATCAGAATTAGGAAGTTAATAAGGTTTGGGCTAATGAATCAGAGGGGTAGGGACTGGAACTGCCCTGCTCGGCTTTAATCAAGTCATCAGAGCTCTCAAGCCATGAAGGAAGGTAATTAAAGGAAAAGGATGCCCGTTATATAGTAACAGGAGGCCGGCAGAGGACAAGAGCAAGATAGAGAAGCTCCATTTTCTTCCGCACGCTGTTCCGATGTAAATCAGCCCAATGACCCCAGCACATTGCTCAGCTTCCTATCGGAGAATTAAGTTGAATGAATTTATAAATTACCTCACTGAGTAATTTACTTGCCTCAGACTAAATGCCAATGAAACCATACTTACGGATAACAAACGGAGTTTTGTCCAGGTCCTGCAGAAATGAGTTCTTTAGGATAAGCTGCAGTCATCATTAATGGGAGCTGTAATTCTGACTTAGAAGCAGCAGTTAATTCAGCGTTTGATCCTTCAACAGATTCTGAATGCCATGCATCCCAACGCTGCCCTCCACACTGTCCGTGGACCTCACAACCGTACGGTGTTTATTCACCGACACTGCGCTGTGAGGTGAATGCTGGGCATGGTCGGGAATGCTTTTCTTTGCTCTTTCAAGGTATCAGGAATTGAACCCGAGGCCTTGTGCATGCTAGGCAGATGCTCTGCCACTGAGCATAACCCAGCCTTGCAGATGGTGGTCTCCATCATCTGTCCCTGCGCCCCACCTCTTCTCAGAAGATTCCATCACTGCCCTGAAACTCCAGTGGGAAGGAAAGATGTAGGGAGGGGATGATGCAAAGGGAGGCGCTGAGTGGCAGAAAAGGCAGACGTCGCATGTGATGCCGACCTTACCAGGTAGGGAGGATTGGAATCTCTCCCGCCTGCTGGGGAGCTGCACACAAAGCGGAAGAAGAGGCAGGACAGCTGTTCACTCTGGGTCTGATCTTGGGATAGTGAGGACATCCACACAGGCCTATCTCCAGGACCCTAAAAAAGAATCCATTGGTTTTAGGAAACAGAAAAAACTAGTTTTTGTCAAGAACCTTTCCGTTGGGGCCAGGGATTTAGCTCAGTGGTTCTGGCACCTGCCTCGTAAGTGCAAGGGCTCGAGTTCGATCCCCAGTACCAAAATAATTAAAAAAAGAAAAGCATCTGTCGAAGAGTCAGTGATGGAGAAAGTTCTTTCTGGGGACAAAATGGTTCTGCTGCAATAAGCAATAAATACTTTGTTTTTGTTGTTTTGAGAAAGGGTCTTACTACTAAGTTGCTAAATTGCCCAGGCTAGCTTCAAATTTGTTATCTGTTATAGTTCCCTTGATTTAAAATGGCTGCTACATAAAATAGCAGCCTCCTCCTTCCCATTATGCTCTGCACTTTAAAATAGCTGCCACATGGACTAGCAGCCTCCTTCCCATAATGCCATGTTAAAATATGGGCTTCTCTGACCAAAGGACAGTTTTCTTCCCAACATGTCCCTCTTCCCACTAAGAAAGGTAACCTGATACTTGCCACCTCCTAGCAACTAGTGATGTCACAGGCTCCTCCATACTACCTCAGGCCCCTTAATACTACCTCACTCAACTCCACCCCAGCTCGGGCTAACCCCACCCCACTCCTATAAAAGAAGTTCCCTGTTCTGCCATGTTGCTTTTCTCTCCTTTGTTCAGAGACAGTCTGCCAGGTCCTCCCCGTAATAAGGCTTGTTATGGTCCTGGTTTTGGGCTCTTTTTACCTAACAAAGGTCAACCAGAACTCAAGCCCAAGTTCGTCTTCTAAATTCATGCACATGCCTGGTGAGTGGAGCTCAGTTGTAGAACGCTTTCCTAGTGATATAGGGCATATGATATAGGACTTCCAAATAATGCAAGGGAGATGTCATAACTCCCAACCTGTTAGATATCCTCCCAAAATGCCCAGTTTGTGTTCTCGAAAAGCAAAGACTTCTAGGAACAGTGGAGGTTAAGAGTAGGAAAAGTTCATTGAAAGACAGCTTCTGCCTGAGAGACAGAAGAGGGTCCACAAAGTGAGTTGCGCACCCACTCTGCTTCTCAAAGGTGTTTTATGGAGCAAAGCGAGGAGGTGAGGTGGATTCAAGGTGAGACAAAACTACAGTCAGCTGGTAAGATTACTAGCGTAGGCCTTTAGGTAATATTGACCCAATGGGAAATCATGAGGTGAGATCAAAATATAATTAACCAATAAGATTACAACAAGTATAGTTGATTAGGTAATATTGATTAAATGGGGATGAAATGGGGAAGCAAGTCACGTAGAAAGTGTATAAGGACCAAGAAGGATTTCCTAGAAGAGGCTAGGGAGGTTTTGGTCCACACCCAAGGTGGCTGATGCCTATTTTAAATATCCATTGCTGCTATTTATAGGGGAAGTATGTGGGTGTAGTCTTTTTTTCTTCTAAAGCCTCAGCCTTTAGTGAATGAACCTCAGGCCACAATTGCCTTCTGTGCTCAGGGCTTTGCATTGCCTAACTGCCTTACAGTATTTTCTAACTAGCTTGGCTGTCTACGATACTAGCACACCTAGAATGTACCAATAAACTAAAAAAAAAAACAAAAAAACAAAAAACAAACAAACAAAAAGACTAGCGTGAACGAAGCCCTAGGTTCCATCCCCACTACTACAGAAAGATGAATAAAATAAATGGCAACTTTACTGTTTCACTATGTCTTAGACATTAATACTTTTCATGAGGTAAGAAAGACTGTCTATCCCTTCTCAGCCTTCTGGCTAGATCCATGTGGTAAGAAAGACAGACTATAAAAGATTTGTAAATGAGGTGCCTGCCTGTAATCCCAGCACTCTGGGAGGCTGAGGCAGGATGATCATGTTAGGTAAAAAGAGCTGAAAGCTGGGACAAGACCAAGACCAAACAAGAACCATAACAAGCCTTTATTATGGAGAGCATCTGGAGGGACTTCTCAGAACAAAGGACAGAAAATCGGTATGGCAGAACAGGGAGCTTCTTTTATAGCAATCGGTGGGGTTAGCCTGAGCTGGGGTGGAGTTGAGTGAGGTAGTATTAAGGGATTGGAGGTGCCTGTGACATCATTAGGAGGAGCTTCGACATCACTAATTGCTAGGCGGTAACAAGTATCAGGTTACCTTTCTTAGCGGAAAGAGGGGCATGTTGGGAAGAAGAAGAAGGCCCTTTGTTGGGAGAAGCCATATTTTAACGTGGTGTTATGGGAAGGAGGCTGCTATTCCATGTGGCAGCCATTTTAAGGTGCAGAGCATTATGGGAAGGAGGAGGCTGCTCTTTTATGTAGCAGCCGTTTTAAGGCAAAGGAAATCTAACATTCCGGGCTTTTGTTTTATAGTTGTTGGACGAAGGTCTCCTCTTCTGGAGCTGCTTCAAGCGGACAAAGTTTATTAAAGGTAGGATTCATTCTTTAAGCCTTGGGGTCTCTATTTGTGAAGTAGCCAACCACAAAGAATTGCTATAAGAATTATATAAACAAAATGCTGGCCATATCACAACATTTGCTTCCGTATTTGCAGTGCTGAAATCAAACCCAGGGCCTTGGGCATGCTAGGATGCCCTCTACGGCTGTACCCTAGCCCCTTCCATCACAGGTTTTTACTGTTTAAATGGAACTGAGTGTGGTGGCTGTGTCTGGGATTCAAGTACTCTGTCTGGGAGGCTGAGGCAGGAGTATCGAAAGTATGAGCCCAGGCTAGGCAATTTAGAGATTTAGTGAAATTCTGTCTCAAAATTAAAAAAAAAACAACAACAGAAAAAGCGCAGGGAATGTATATATAATTAAAGGCAAACGCCCTGGCTTCAACCCTCGCTCCTGGAAAAAAAAAAAAAAATCAGCCCATTTGAGATCAGCCTGTAAGGCCACTCTTAACTGCTTTCCGATGCTCCTCCTTGAGAGGGAGCAGAAGGGTCCGACGGGAGTGAGAGTCATGGGCGAGAGAGGATGACTGTGCCCGGCCAGAAAGTCCTGTAGGAGTGGCGAGGCTCCTTCCTGCAGGGCACCCAGGAGGATGGGTCTCCCTGCCTCACGTCCTCCGCCCAGAGCCCCAGCCGAGGAGCAGGCGGCTTCGGGTGACTGGAGACGGGGAAGCCGCGTGCGAACCTCGCTGTCCGTAACGACTTCCCGCGGCTCCTGCGGATTCGGGAGGGTTTGGGGAAGGGGACAGTGAGTGCGGAGGTCCATCTGCGGGTGTTGCCTTCTAGCTTGCGTTTCAATGAGCAGAAATCGATCGCGTGTCAAAAAGGGACGGACTAGTGGCACAGGGATCCCGGTGCGTGGGAGGCTGGCGAGTGCAGGCCAGCTGATGCCTGCGCGGCTGTGCAGCGCGGCTGTGCAGGCGGGGAGGGCGGGGCGGCGAGGCCGCACCCACGGCGTAGCTCGCTAGGCTGCTTTCCTGGGGGAGCCGGGCCCTGGATTCAGTCGACAGCGCTGAAATAGGAAGGAAAGGGCCAGGTGGCAATATTTGCTTTATTTACCCAGAGTAACTTTAATCTAATGGAAAATCGAAAGAGACCTTTAGAATCCCCTCCAAGGTTTGAGTATAACTTAGTTGTTTAAAATGGCCACCTTTGTTCCCCTTTGGTACCGGGGATCGAACTGAGTACCTTGCACTTGCCAGGCGGGCGCGGTCCCTGAGCTGCATTCCCAGCCCTGTCACTTGTTTATATTGTTCATTTATTTAGTTTTTTAAAAATTAGTTTTATTGGGGGCCGGGGATTTAGCTCAGTGGTTCCGCCGCCTGCCTTGCAAGCACAAAGAGTTTGATCCCCAATACCAAAAAAAAAAAAAAAATTATTGGTACATTTTAGGTATACAAGGTAATGACATTCATCATTGGGATTATTATTTAGTTTCTGCGGTAGTGGGAATTGAACTCGGGACCTTCACACTGAGCTACATCTCCAGTCCTCTTTTAGTTTTTTTGTTTTGAGATAGTGTCTCGCTGAGTTGCAAAGCTATGCAGATTGGGCTGGAACTTGTGGCCTTCCTGCCTCAGCCATCAGAGTGGTGGGATGACAGGTATGTGCCACTGCACCAGGATCGTTGAAATCACCCTTCTATCCCTGCAAAACAGATAGGTGTTGTGTCATGCCAGTAAGTACGGTGAGCGCTTCCATCTGTCCCCGAGAGGCGCAGGCTTGGGTGGCACGACGACCTCCTCACCATTCTGTTCTCCAGGTGTGTCACGGGGACGCACTTGTATGGAGCCAGGGTCCCGTGCCTCAGCCCGCGCCTTCAGAGCTGGAAGACCAACCCCCAGCACGAGTTAGAACAACATTGTGCCTGCTGTTAATGGACTCTCCGTAGCTTTTTCATTAGTCAGGGGTGTAATGGCACTGGGGAAATCCGCTAATAAAGGTAGCAATGGTAATTGGCTCTTATGGATTAATCAAAGAGTACATACAGCAGAGCATATAAATTTTGGATCTAATCATCGCTGTTCAGAAGCATTCTGTCCTTTCAGGGAAGATGAATGCGTGCTGGGAAAAAACTGACATTGTTTTGCTTATTAATGGCCCTTCTTTCATTTAAGATAAGTTTATCACTGGTAATTACCTTCTTGTACAAGGCTTGCATAGAATAATGACACAACTAGAGAAAATACTCAAAAGTTTCCCAGAATCAAATGGGAGTGATTGATTTTTTTCACATTTTGTTCCTTTGTGTAGCAAAAATTGAAATTTTGGGTTTTTAGAGCTGGGCTTAGTGATGCATGGCTGTGATTCCAGCACTTAGGAGGCTGAAGCAGGAGGATTGCCATGAATTTGAAGAGAGCCTGGGCTACACAGTGAATTCAAAGCCCTACTGGCTTACATAGTGAGACCCTGTCTCAAAAAAAGGAATTAGGTTTATGTTAACTCTATGAATATACTAAAAACTATCAAAGTATGTGCTTGGCCTTTCTTTCTTTCTTTCTTTCTTTCTTTCTTTCTTTCTTTCTTTCTTTCTTTCTTTCTTTCTTTCTCTCTCTCTCTCTCTCTCTCTCTCTCTCTCTCTCTCTCTCTCTCTCTCTCTTTCTTTCTTTCCCTCCCTCCCTCCCTTCCTTCTTGGTACCGGGGGATCTAGCACTTGCAAAGTAGGTGGCGGAACCACTGAGCTAAATGCCCGGCCATATTTATTTTAAATTTTTATTCATTTTTTTTGTTACCGGGGATTGAACTCAGGACCTTGCACTTGCCATGCAGGCATGGTGCCACTGAGCTAAATCCCTGGGCCTCAAATTGTGTACTTTAAATGGGAACTGGCTATTATGGGTTAGTCTGGGTGCCCCCCAAAGCCTCAGGTACACACAGGGGCTTTGGGAAGATGACTAGATTGCGGAGGAGACTGACAGCTGGCTCCCTCATAGGAGGTGGGGCCTGGTTGGAACAGGTAGGTCATTGGGCCAGCGGCCTGCAGGGATTCTCTCGCTTTCTTCACTCTGATTCTTGGACGCCAAGCCATTCTCTACCATCCTGGCTGCCTTTCTGCCCTGCCTTGGTGCCAGCAGGCTACGGACTAAAGCCTCTCCACACCGTGAGCCAAAACAGACCTCCCCTAAGCTGTGGGTGTTGGGTACCCTGTCCCATGAAGAAGAATGAAAGATAGAGGCCTTGGGTTCAATCCCCAACCCCGAAAGGAAAGAGGCTGGGCCCAGTGGTGCAGGTCTGTGACCCTAGCTACTCTGGAGGCTGAGGCAGGGGAATCCCAAGTCCAAGGTAAGATCTCTAGCTGGCTAAACATTGAAGTATTAATTACAATACCATACGCTGGTTACATCTCTCTTGCAAAAAGGCAGGGAAATGGTCTGAGGGGTCGCACGTGCAAGCTTCCTTTGCCTTATGGGACACTTCCATTTACGTTGCAGGGCAGACGACCCAGGCACGATGGGTTCGTGGTTAGAATGGATGCCCTCGTGTGGGCAGGCTGCTGTCTCGAGTCACCTCCCAAGCAGAGGATCACGCAGTCCTCATGCTCAGAACTCAGGCAAACAGGGCCCCTCCTTGCCCAGGGTCCCCGCAGTGCCCCTGCCCTCACACCTGTGCCCTCCTCAGCTGAGGAGCGAATCTGGATCTGTTGTTGCTCAGTATTTCTCTATGCAGAATCTCCAGCAAATCAGACAGGATTTGGGTAAATTTTTTTTTTTTTTTTGGAAACAATGTCTCACTATGTAGTTGAGACTGACCCGGAACTCACCATATAGCCCAGGCTGGTCTCAAACTCCCAGCGATCCTCCTGCCTCAGCCTCCCGAGTGCTGGGATTATAGGTGTGCACCACCATACCTGGCAGATTTGGATAATTTTTAAGATGATCCTGAGAAATACATAGAAGCTTCTGCTACATCGTTCATAGTTATGAACTATGTTGGAAGGACATCAGTG
>NW_022900917.1:41037087-41039294 GCF_012274545.1 Fukomys damarensis
GGGCTCTCAAACTCCCAGCGATCCTCCTGCCTCAGCCTCCCGAGTGCTGGGATTATAGGTGTGCACCACCATACCTGGCAGATTTGGATAATTTTTAAGATGATCCTGAGAAATACATAGAAGCTTCTGCTACATTTCATAGTTATTAGCCCAGGCTGGTCTCAAACTCCCAGCGATCCTCCTGCCTCAGCCTCCCGAGTGCTGGGATTATAGGTGTGCACCACCATACCTGGCAGATTTGGATAATTTTTAAGATGATCCTGAGAAATACATAGAAGCTTCTGCTACATCGTTCATAGTTATGAACTATGTTGGAAGGACATCAGTGTCATTTTAGGACAGACAGTTACAGGTTCAGGAAGGTCCTGAAGCCAGGTGTGCTAGCACACATCTCTAACCCTAGCACTGGAGGCTGAGACAGGAGGATCTCTGTGAGTTTGAGACCAGCCTGGGCTACACAGTGAGTTCCAGGTCAGCCTCAACTACATAGTGAGACCCTGTCTCAAAAAACTGGAAAAAAGAAAGTTTAGTCCTGAGTAATTCCAGGGGCCATCTGTTTTGCTAATGATTACATATTTTGCGTAAGGAATATCTGACTGGACTTGAAGCTGTCCCCATGGTATATGGGAATATAATAGCCCTAAAGTTAGGTAAAAATGCAGCTACTTTATAATCTGCGCTCTAGAAGGGTGAATGGCCAGTAAAATCACCAGCGAATCACACTGAAGCAGCTAATGCTGATCTAGACCCAAAGGAAGGCCGACAGCAGTCCTTGGATGACCTGGGGAAGGTGTGGAAGGCAAATGTGACACTCACTCTGAGGAGGGCCGAGTCCTCCTGAAGACAGACTTCTTACTCGGCGAGCCGCAGACTTTAGGGGAGACTGCAAATAACAGCAACAACCCAGCAGACAGCTCTTTGGGGCCGGAAACTCCCTTTGCTGACCTACTGAATCCTGCTCACTCTTCTTTTATAACTGGAGAACAGGAGGAACAAAGAGGCAAACGAGCGAGGGTCCAAGGAGCAGGGTCCTGCTGCATTAAGAGGCCCCAAGGGTTTCCTGCCGACCCCTTCCCCAGGCAGAGAGCAGCTCCCGGCTGTGTCAGGCCTGCTGGCAGACTGGAGGGCGCTGCCCGACTGCCACTGCGGGTTTGGACGACCTCAGTCCCCCTCCCTGAACTTGGCAGAACAGGTCACTGAAGTCACCGTCCCAAGGCCCAGGCATTGTCTCTGGAAGGAGCAGCCCTAGGCTCCTGCTGTCCTGATCGCCACCAGCAGGGTGGGGCCTCGGGTGACCCTGGACACTGCAGGGAAGACCACAGGCTTCCCCTCCACAGGGGGAGTAAGAATGCTGTTCTCACGCCTGCCCTGGACAGCTGGCTTCTGACCCTTGTTGCCATATGGACATGATGAGACCTTGTGACCCAATGCCGGGGAACTCCTCAATTCATGGTGTGGCCTACCTGGACTGCTTTTATATTTAAAAACTTTCTGGCTGGGCGTGGTGGTGCACGCCTGTAATCCCAGCACTCGGGAGGCTGAGGCAGGAGGATCACTGTGAGTTTGAGACCAGCCTGGGCTACATAGTGAGTTCCGGGTCAGTCTCAACTACCTAGTGAGAACCTGTTTCAAAAAAAAAAGTTTCTATTAGCTGAAAACTCTAGCTTTGTCAGCACTTGTGGGGAACCCTGCAAGGTCAGTGGTTAACTTCTGAATGAAGGACTCCCTCTGTACGAGTCTCTTCCTCACAGCCACCAAAGTCCAGGAGCTGCCTGTGGAACCAGCATTCCCAACTCAAACCTCAGAAGGAGAAGGCCTTCCAGAGCACCCACTGCTGTCCTGGGAAAGTCACCCTCCCGAGCCTGAAGTACGCACCTGTTCAAGTGCACTAACAGTAAGTAAACGCTGCACCACCACTGTCTTACCTTCCATAGCACTGACGTGTGCTTGGGTGCTCTCTTAACTGGGATTTTTATTATCACTGTGAGTTAGGAGTGGTGGTACCATGAGGCTAAGGCAGGAGGATCACTTCAAGGCCAGCCTAAATTACATATTGATACCATATCGTTAAAAAAATTTTTTTTAAGTTCACTATCTTTGTTTTCCCAGGAAGGTAAGGGATTAGAAATCAAGCTGGGGGCCAGGAATTTAGCTCAGTGGTTTCGTCGCCTGCCCCACAAGCGCAAGAACCCGAGTTTGATCCCCGG
>NW_022900917.1:41041664-41045390 GCF_012274545.1 Fukomys damarensis
GAGATGAGGAGACGCTCCGGAAGACAGAGCCGTCCCGGGCTGCGCAGGTCCAGGCATGCGAGGCAGGGCAGGCCCCGACTTGCTGAACAAAGAAAAATTTCAAGTAGGGCGTTTACCATAGTAAGTCCAGCTTGAACGATAGGAACAGAATTTCCTTGCAAAATTCCCTTGCAAGGCAGGCGGTGACACCACTGAGCTAAAATCCCCAGCCTCGCCTAGGTAACTCTGAACACCCCCAGTCGCATCAGCAGGAAAGCCCAACTCAGGATTAAAGATGATCCGCGGGGATTTAGCCCAGTGGCCCCCACCTGCCTCAGAAGCACAAGGTCCTGAATTCAATCCCCATTACCCGAAAATTCAAGCCTAGTCTGGGCTACTTAGTGAGACCTTCAAGCCTAGTGAGAACCTGTCTCAAAAAATAAATAAAATAAACAAAATAAAAATAAAAAATGGTCCAGGGATGTAGTTCTGTGCAAAAGGCCTGGTACCATACCATCCCCATTATTGCAAAAAAAAAAAAAAAACAAACAAACAAACAAAACAAACCAACATGGGCTGGGTACGCAGTTCAGTGGCACTCGACTGTCTGGCAAGTACGAAGCCCTGAGTTTGATTCCTGGTACCAGAGGTGTGTGGGGGGGCGACAAAAAACAAAACCCCTCCAGTATAACATGTGGTTGCTGAGGGATAGGCAGGGAAGATGCAGCATTAGTGCCTCCTCCTTGCAGTTTCAGTTTGGGAAGTAACAACAGAGCCCCAGAGATGATGAATGGCAAGGGCTGCACGACTAAGTCATTGTACTCATTGCTGCTAAATAGACACTAAAAACTGGCTGAACCGCTGGGCGTGGTGTACTCCCAGCGCTCAGGAGGCTGAGGCAGGAGGATCGCTATGAATCTGAGGGCGGCCCGGGCTACAGAGCGAGTTCAAGACAAGTTTGAACTACATAGCAAGACCCTGCCTCGGAAAAAAACAAAAAACAACACCAAAAGAGACAAAGAAAGAAAGATAAGGTCTTTGTAGATGGGATCCAGGGGAGGATCTCCAGAAGAGATCGTCCTGGATTTCCCAGATAACTCGAAGTCCGAGTATTGATGAGACAGCAGGGAAGGCTGTTGGAAGGCAGAGGCTGAGGCAGGAACAGCCCACCGGCCCCTCTGGGGCCGTCACATCCGGCCCCAGAGCTGTGAGAGAATCTGTTTCTCTGAACTGAAAGCGTTCTGCTGGTGGAACTCATGGTAGAGGCCCCGGGAGCTAACAGGACAGCTCCGCAGAGTGGAGTGAAGCCGAACCCCACCGCTTGGAGGCGGCAGTCAGCACCATGAGGTGCGCCCTACGTTGTCTGACGCACCCACCCACCCCGAACTCCGGAACTGACTCGTTAGGGTGACGAGGCTGGGATGTGAGGGATGAGCCTTACGGGGGCGGGGGAGTACCACTGTGGTTTGGGGCTGCAGTGCTGCTGCATGGGGTTGCTTCTTCAGGTGCCACCCTTGGAGTGATGGTCAGGCTTTGAAACCTTGTTAAGGCTGGAAAAAACTGTTCTTCCAATAGCTGCTGGCGTGCATTCCTTCGCACCCACCCTCCTCTCTCTCTCTCTCTCTCTCCCTCTCTCTCTCTCTCTCTCTGTCTCTCGGTATTGGGGATTGAATTCAGGACCTTGCCTGGCAGGTGTGGTGCCACTGAGCTACATCCCGGGCAGGCATTCCTTCCCTCTTCTCTTCCTTTCCTTGCTTTCTTTTTCCCTCTTTGTTTTTGTTTGTTTGTTTTTTTGAGACAGGGCCTCACTATATAGCTGGGACTGACCTGGACCACACAATGTAGCCCGGGCTGGTCTCGAACTCACAGCGATCCTCCTGCCTCAGCCTCCCGAGTGCTGGGCCTCCCTTTTTGGTTTTTAAGATAGGATTTCACTGTGTCATCCAGGCAGGTCTTGAAATCTCTAGTAGCACAGACTGACCTCAAACTCACAGTCGTCCTGCCTCAATCTTCCAGAGCTGAGATGCAGGCAGGCACCATCACGTCATGTAGTGTTTTGATTTTTTTTTAAAAGTAAAAAGTCAGTTGAATACCTCAGCAATCAAATTTTCTATTCTTCTTTTAAAAAGAATCTCTAGGAGCTAAGCATTTTTAGAGTAAAACATAAATTTTCTTTTTTCTTTCTTTCTTTTTGGTACCGGGGATTGAACTCAGGTCTTTGCACTTGTGAGGCAGGTGGCAGAACCACTGAGCTAAATCCCTAGTTCAATTTTCTTTTTTTTAAGCATTTTCTTTTTCTTTTTCCTTTTTTTTTTGAGACAGGGTTTCACTATGTGGTTGAGACTGACCTGGAACTCACTATGTAGCCCAGGCTGGTCTCAAACTCACAGTGATCCTCCTGCCTCAGCCTCCTGAGTACTGGGATTATAGGCATGCGCCACCATGCCCAGCTTTTTTTTTTTGGGGGGGGGCGCAGATACTTAGTTCAGTGGTTCCACTGCCTGCTTTGCAAGTGCAAGGTCCCAAGTTGGATCCCTAGTACCAAACCAAAGAAACAAAATCTTAACTTCAGACCCCGATGGAGCATTTATAGTGCATACACATAGCATATGTAGTAGAGATGGGGTTGCATCTCCACTATGGAAAACCTGAAGACAGCTATACAAGTCAGTTCTCTTTCTGGGAGCACCTAGGCGATCCTTCCTCTGCCTCCTTCATCCTAACAAGGGGATTAATCCTTGGATCAGGACCCAGCACCTTCTGAGCACTTGCAAAGAATAACCCGGAGAGCTACTCAGGCTGTTCGACTGTTAATCAAGCTATATCATCTTGGTTGATTATGACTCACCAAACAGGTTAAGAAGTCACACTTCTGGGGGTTTGGCTGGGCCTCGGGGACTACATCCGGTCTCTCACGTGTTCTGCTTTCTAGCTGCCGTGAACTGAGCCTCCATCCCCTTTTCTGCCGTGCTGACCCTGCCTTGGAGCCAGCCACGGACTGAATCCCCTGAATCCGTGGGCCAAATTAAACTTCTCTTCCTTTTCAGTGTGGCTGTCAGATATTGTGTCTCAGTGATGAGAAGCTGACCAGTACCCACAGCTTAGTCTCAGATAAGTCGCAGATCCAGCTTCACTTACACTCTGCAAACCTCATTTATTAGAGGCAAAGGAAAGCAATTTGAAACGACATGCATTGTTGCCTATTTATACTTTTTAAAGGAGTTTGAAAATCGGGGGATTTTTTTTCTATTTAGTTTATAAATTAGTGTGGGTCACTGAGAAATACTCCATAATTCCCATTAACAATGGATTTAAAGCTTAGGGCCTGGAATCACTTCACAAGAGTGAATGTGAAATCTTTTAGCTGAATGACATTTTATTAATGTCAGAATTACAAAATTAACTTGTGCTTGCTTTGGTAGCACGTATGCTAGAAAATTAACTTTCTGTTTTACAAGAAATAATTTTAGGGCCGGATATTTAGCTTAGTGGCACTGTGGCTGCAAGGTTCCGAGTTCAATACCTGGTACTGGAAAAAAACCCAACAGTTTAGAAATAATTTTCAGTCAGATGTGATAGCACACTCCCGTAATCCCAGCACTCGGGAGGCTGAGGCAGGAGGGTCACTTCACGTTCAAGGCCAGCCTGGGCTGCATAGTGAGTTCAAGCTCATCCTGAACTACATAGTGAGACCCTGTCTCAAAAAAAAAAAAAAAAAAAAACAAAAAAAAAAAAAAAAGGAGACGA
>NW_022900917.1:41046208-41049583 GCF_012274545.1 Fukomys damarensis
AAAAAAAAAAAAAAAAAAAAAAAAAAAAAAAAGGTCAACATGGGTAGACCATTAGATTTGAAAACAACATGAAGCTTGTGAAATAATTTTCAAATTGACATTTATATAAAAAATTTCTGGGCTGGGGATTTAGCTCAGTGGTGCCACCACCTGTCTCACAAGCATAAGGTCTTCAGTTCACTGATACCCCCCCAAAAAAAATTATCATCAAATTTTCAACAGTAGAATTGGTAAAATTGATTTCCTTTTTTAAGAAATACTTACCTATAGTCTCCCTACTCTGGAAACTGAGGCACGAGGGTTGAAAATGTGAGCCTCACCTGGGCAAGTTAGTGAGACATGGCCTTGAAATAAAACATTTAAAAAGGACTGGGGATGTGGCTCATTATGAAGGGAAAAGATTATTGTCTTCTATAATAATTTATTTCCTGTTTTTGTTTGATTTTTTTTTTTTGAGACAGTGTCTCTATGTAGTTCAGGCTGGCCTCAAACTCTTAGAGATCCTCCTGCCTCAGCCTTCTGAGTATTGTGGCTACAGGACTGCTTGTATGTGCCACCCCACTGGACACTAATAATTTATTTTCCTGTTTAATTCTCAAAAAAGTATTGTTCTTTTACAAGTGGACCACATGATGAGATCCTGCCCAGAAAACAAAGAAACTGTTAGTGAAGACTATATCCTTCTGGGCCGGGGACTTAGCTCAGTGGTTCCACTGCCTGCCTGTCCAGGCTAAACTGAAACTTTCTTTCTTTCTTTTTTTTTTAATGGGGGCATTTAAACTTTGGACCCTCCTACCTCAGCCTCCCAGAGTGCTGGGATCATAGGCAGAGCAAGCACACAGGGCTGGCAGTTTCTATTAAAGTCAAACATATAATTAAACCCAGGGTCCCATGCAAGCAGTCTATGCTCAGGTACACCCCCAGCCAATGAATGAAACTTAAAAACTTATTAAAAGAAGTCAGACACCAGAGAGTATATCCCATATGATTCCATTTATATGAAGTGAAAATATGAAAAATTAATCTGTGGGGACAGAAGACAGAATAGTGGTTGCTGAGGGGTTTATGGGCTGTAAAAGGGCTTACTACTCTGGACATTCAGGTGGCTGCACTTCCCACACGAAAGATTTTTTTATTTTGCTGTAAATTATACCTTAACTAAAAAAACATAAATTATAAGAGAAGCTAGTTTCATCCCCAATCTGACAAGTGACATTTTATCGTCTTCACTGTTACCAGCATCATGGTCCCCATCAGAAATGGCAGCACTGGGGATTAAGCCCAGGTCCTACATACTAAACTGCATCCTGAGCCATTTTTTTGTTTTGTTTTATTTTTTGTTTTTTTGAGACAGGGTCTCACTATGTAGTGGAGACTGACCTGGAACTCACTGTGTAGCCCAGGCTGGTCTCGAACTCACAGCAGTCCTCCTGCCTCAGCCTCCTGAGTGCTGGGATTACAGGCCTGCGCTGTCTTGCCTGGCCCCTCCTGTACATCTTTATTGGGCTATTTTTGTTGTTCTTTTACTTGATTAAGAAATACTGGGGTTGGGGATTTAGCTCATTGGCATCATGCCTGCCTGGCAAATTCAAGGTCCTGAGTTCGATCCCCAATACCAAAAAAATAAAATAAATAAAATAAATATTAACAGTTTGGGGCTGTCAGTGGTAGAAAAGCTGCCTGGCAAGCATGAGGTGCTGTTGCATCTGCAGTACCCCCCACAAATATAAACAGACCACAAATGAATACATCGTAAACCCAAACCAGACAGACAAGAAGCCGGCAGCACAGGCTGATTGAGTATTAACATTGTAGGCCTGCATAATGATGACGGTCATCATGGATATACATGGTACGTCCCACCTCTTTTTTTTCCCAACCCCTCCTCCCCTCAAGAGCCCTCAACTCCCTATGTACAAAAGCTTTGTTTCCATTTTTCCTTCCATTTTCACTTATTTTTTTTTGTTCCTTCCTTTTCCCCACCTTCCTCCCTTGTTTCCCTTCTAGTTTGAACGTTGTCTTCCCACTTCCCAATATCTGTTATACATTTTAGTCCTTATTTCCACTTTTGGTTTCTCACGCCAGAGGAACAGTGCAGCATTTAAGCATGTGTGTCCCATTTATCTCGTTAAGAGTATGGTCTCAAGGTCCATGCACTTAGCTATAAGCTCGTCCTTGTTAATGGTAGAGTAGTACTCCGTTGTATAAAAAACCACATCTCTATCAACTCATCAGTTGATGGGCATTTGCGCCGTATCCAAGGCTCAGCTATTACAAACTGTGACTCCATAAACACGGGTGTGCGTTTATAGCTGTGGTGTGATGCTTTAATTCTTTCAGGAAGGTACCAAGAAGGGGAATAGCTGGGTCAAATGGAACCTCTAGTTT
The DNA here is from genome assembly GCF_012274545.1 of Fukomys damarensis. Lineage (NCBI taxonomy): Eukaryota > Metazoa > Chordata > Mammalia > Rodentia > Bathyergidae > Fukomys > Fukomys damarensis. The sequence continues at coordinate 41,048,597 of NW_022900917.1, forward strand.
TAGTTTTTTGAGAAATCTCCACACTGGCTTTCATAGTGGTTATACCATCCTAAAATCCCACCAGCAGCGGAGAAATATTCCTTTTTTCACACAACCCTGCCAGCATTTGTTATTGGTTGATTTCTCTTCTTTTCAGTACTGGGGACTGAGCTCAGGTCCTTGCTCTTGTGAGGCAGGCAGAGGCACCACTGAGCTAAATCCCGGCCCTGGTTGATTTGATAGCAGCCATTCTGTCTGAAGTGAGATAGAATCTCAGTTGTTTTCATTTGCATCTCTCAAATGACCAGTGATGTTGAACATTTTCTCATATATTTATTTACTATTTCTACTTCTTCATCGGAGAAGTGTCTATTCATTTCATATCCCCATTTTTGGATTGGGTCTTTAAATTTAGTGGGGTCTGATATTATTTTTTCTTGTAGGGGGGGAGGATTGAACTTTGGACCTTGTGCTTGCAAGGCAAGTGGCAGAACCACTGAGCTAAATTGCTGGCCCTTTTTTGAGTTCTTTATATATTGTAGATAGCAGTACTTTGGAAAATAGCTGATGAAAGTTTTTTTCAATGTTGTACGTTGCCTCTTCACTATGTTGTAGGTTTCTCTTCCTGTACAAAAGCTTTTAAATAACTTGAGGTCACAGTTGTTGATTCTTTGTAGTATTTCTTTTTTTTTTTTTCAAGTTTTGTTTTATTGAGTTTATTGGTACAATCTAGGTATACAGTACAGTTACATTCATCATTGGGATTCTGCATCTTTCATAATAGGTCTTGATTCTCATTTTTCCCCCCTTGTCCCTGCCCTCCCTTTACCCCCTCCTCCCCTCCCCATTTACAAACACTTTATTTCCATTTTTTCAGTTTCTCATATTTTTTTCCTCTCCCTTATTACCTTTCCCCCATCCTTCCCACTTTCCTTACACCTTTAGCCCTTTACTTCCTATTTCACATTATTAATTATCTCATTAGGATCCTGTGTACTATTATAGTTT
>NW_022900917.1:41050588-41065076 GCF_012274545.1 Fukomys damarensis
TTGGTGAGTTGAGGCCATTGACAGTGCTGGTTATAACTGATATGTACTGACTTATTATTGACATTTTATTGGCCTTTTCCTGACTCTTTTTACTTTTTCACCTTCTCCTTTTAATTTCTTGCCTTGCCTATTTGATTTGCTCTGTTGAGCCTCATGGTGTTGTTGCCTTCATTGTCTTTTTCTAGGATCTTGTTTAGAATTGCTTGTAGTGCTGGTTTGGTATTCATGTAGTTTCTCAGGTGTTCTTTGTCGTGGAAGTGTCTTATTTCTCCATCCATTTTGAAAGAGAGTTTTGCTGGATACATCAGTCTAGGTTGGAGGTTGCTCTCTTTTAGTACTTGAAATATCTCATTCCAGGCTCTCCTTGCCCCAAGGGTTTGTGTTGAAAAGTCTGCTGTGATTCTCATGGGCTTTCCTTTATATGTGGTTTGTTTCTTTTCTCTTACTGCTTATAGTATTTTGTTCTTCTGTTGGGTTTCTGGGATCTTGATTATTATATGTCTAGGTGTAGATTTTTTTTGATTGTAGCTAGTTGGGGTCCTATATGCCTCAGTTATCTGAATGTCAAATTCTTCCCCTCTGGGAAGTTTTCTGTCATTAATTCTGTGAACAGTTTTTTTAAGTCATTTGTATTTTCTCCTGCTACTTCATGTATTCCTATCATTCTTATGTTATTCTTCTTTGCATCATCTACGAGTTGTTGGATCAATTTCTCATGATCTCTTACTGTTTTTAAGAGACCTCTCTTTTCATGGTCACTGACTGCAATCTTTTCTATATCTGAGAGTCTATCTTCGCATTCTTTTATTCTGTTGCGTACACTTTCAATAGAGTGTTTAATTGCCTGGATATCTGTTTGAATCTGTTTTATGGATTCCATTTCTTTCCTATGTTGGGCATTTACTTTTTCCATTTCTTTCTTATGCTGGGCCTTCATGGCTTCTATCGTGGTCCTGAGCTCATCTATTTTTTTGTCAGTTTCTGCTCTAGAGTCTCAAATCACGACTTCCATTTTGCTCACTATCTCTATGGTTATCTGGGAAATTATTTCTGTTTTGAATTTTTCTGGAGCCTGATTGATGTGTTTTGTTACTTCCTGTGCTTTGAGTTCAGGGTGTCCTGGTGGCTCACTATCGGCCTTTCATCCTCATTTGCCCTACTGTTTGCCATTGGTAAACTGGAAGTCTGTCCTTGTGTCTTGCTTAAGTGTTTTCTCATTTTAATTTTTGTTGTCAGACCGTCCTTGGTTTAATCTCTGGATTATCACCCAAATCTTCCTGATATAGTTGCGCCCTAGCTCCTGTGTCTCTAATGACCCACAGACATTCTCATCTTCATAACATCAGAGAAAATAGCTCATCAAATCAATGGCAATGCTTTACTCCAACTGATACAATCAGCAGCACATTAAGATCAAGCACAACTTTGACACTGACCACCGGTGGTAGTCACTAGTCTATCATCCTTAAATCATTTGAATTAAATTGAAATCAAGAAGCAGTCCAGAACATGTCTGCAGTGAACAAAATTTCAATATAGTGTATTTATCATTTAATGGCTCAGACAGAGCGAGGATGCAAGACCCCTGATCTCAGCTGATTGCTGAACCCCATGATGCAAACTGACCTTGGGCTGCAAGGCCCAGATAGAGTTCCCCAACCTTCTGAATGGATGAACTCCACAATGTTCTATTACAGGTTCCCCATGCCCTTTCTGTAAAGACGTTCAAAGTTGGAAACTCAGAAAAATACCCTTGATGACCACCTCTGCCTCTGCAGAGTGGGTCCAAAGACTGGCACAGTCAGGAGGTCTGAGAGTGCGGGGGGCGTGCTGCACGATTACCTTCCCGGTGCTTGAGCGATGGCAGCTGGGTCAGGAGCAGGCGTGGTTCTCCTTCCCGCGGTGGACCGGGGCCCAGGCTACCTCCCGGCACTTGAGCAATGGCGGCTGGGTCGGCCTCTTTGTATTCTTTTTTTAAAATTCTTTGTAGTATATCTCATGCAGTCTGGGTTTTGTTCATGGAGTGTGCCTACTTCTATGTCCTCAAGTGTTCTAACTATTCTCTTTTCCAGCAGATTTAGTGTTTCTGCTTTAATATTTAGATCTTTGATCCATTTTGATTTTAGTTTGGTGCCTGGTGAAAGATGGGGGTTCTAGTTTCAATCTTCAGCATGTGGAAAACCAGTTTTTCCACCAACATTTATTGAAGAGGCTATTTCTCTTCCAATGAAGGAATCTGGCTTCTTTGTCAAAGATGAAGAGTCTGAATGCCGGGTGTGGTGGTGCACGCCTGTAACCCCAGCACTTGGGAGGCTAAGGCAGGAGGATCGCTGTGAGTTCGAGACCAGCCCGGGCTACATAGTGAGTTCCAGGTCAGTCTCAACTACATAGTGAGACCCTGTCTCAAAAAAAACAAAACAAAACAAAAGATAAAAAGATAAAGAGTCCCCAGTGTATCTGGAGTTTTTCTGTATCATCTAATCTGTTCCATCAACCCTTGGGTCTGTTCTTTTGCCAGTGCCATCCTGTTTTTATCACAGTAACTTTGCAGTAGCGTTTCAGGTCAGGAATTGTGTTGCCCCTGCTTTGCCCTTGTTGCCCAGAATTGCCTTTGCTATTCTAGGTCTCTTATGGTACTAAGTGAATTTTAGGATTCTTTTTCTAGTTCTGTGAGATAATCTGTTGGAATTTTGATTGGAATTGCATTAAATCTGTAGAACAATTTCAAAAGTGTTGGTTCGCTGTGTTGGTTGTTCCTAAGAACAAGGGACACATTTCCATTTGTGTGTGTGTGTGTATGTGTGTGTGTGTGTGTGGTACCAGAAATTGAATTCAGAACCTTGTGCTTGCAAGGCAGGTGGGGTGCCACTGAGCTAAATTCCTGGCCCTCTGATATCCTCTTGGATCTCCTTTTGGTTTTCTTTTTCTTTTTTTGATACTGGGGATCGAACTTGGGCCTTTGTGCTTGAGAGGCAGGCCCTGGAACCAGTGAGCTAAACCCCCAGCCCTGATTTAGCTTTTTAAAAAGATGCTAGGTACACCAACAGGTCTATCAGTGTGATGCGGTTATGTAGCTCGGAGGAGAGCCAGCCCTTTACCCGCTGGGATTAAGGTTTATTAACCTTGGCCTAATTGTGGTCCGGAGCTGTCACTCATTTATTATTTATCTTCATACGCTCTAACCTGGTTCTCTATCCATTTTAAACAAACAAGATTGCCCTAAGGGCTCTCTTAAGCCACCTGAAATATAGACATCCTTCCACTTGGCTGCAATCTGGAGGCCTGGGGGGTGTAGCTCAGTGGTAGCGCACTTGCCTAGGGTGTGCAAGGCCTTGGACTAGATCGCCAGCCCTGCAAGACAAATGAAGGAAATAACAACAGCAAAAAAGTGGTGGAATCTTGCAGGACCAGAGGCAGATGTCTGGATAAGTAGGTCTTAATTTTTGGCCCCCCCCACTAGGGATCAAATCCAGGGCTTTATGCATATAGCCAAGCATTTTACCACTGAGCTACATCTCCAGCTCAATTTTTGCATTCTTTAAAGAATATGGGTGAAAACCTACTAGAAGGAATTTTGTTTTGTTTTGTTTTTTTGAGACAGTGTCTCACTGTAGTTGAGATTATGGGTGAAAACCTACTAGAAGGAATTTTGTTTTGTTTTGTTTTTTTGAGACAGTGTCTCACTATGTAGTTGAGACTGACCTGAAACTCACTATGTAGCCCAGGCTGGTCTTGAACTCATAGCGATCCTCCTGCCTCAGCCTCCAGAGTGCTGTGGAAGGAAATTTTAAGGATGTGACTTCAGCTGTCTGTCAGCAGAGGCCAGAGGTATCAGCATGCAGCCAGGTGAGTAGAAGTTTCCAGAGTAAATGCAGAAAGCAGTCTAATGGCTGCAGAGGGTAGCATCTGGCCCTGCAGCTGAGCCTCTTCCAGGTAGGTCTGGGGAACAGGTTCCAGGACCTCTGGATACCAAAGCCCCGGAGGCTCATGGCCCTTAGGTAACATGGTCTGGAATTTGCACATTACCTGCATACATCCTTCTGGGATACTTCTCAAAAAAGAAAAAAAGAATATTCTGCCAAAATAAGTGATCCATCGTACACCGCTTTCCTCATCCCCATGCTGGGAGGCCATTTCTGTTAGTAACCGAGGCAGATGTTCCATCTTTCTCTGCACACCGGATTTAGTTCGCCATTTCTCCCCTCTTCATATTTTTTCCTTTTCAGTACTAGGGGTTGAACCCAGGGGCACTCTACCACTGAGCTGCAGCTCCAGCTGTTTTTGTTTTTTATGTTGAGAAGGGGTTTCGCTAAGACACTAAGTTGCTCAGGCTGGGCTGGAACTTGCAGTCCTCCTGCCTCAGCCTCCCAGAGTGCTGGGATTACAGGCGTGCACTACCACACCTGTGCCCTTTGTGCACAGTCTCTTGACCTGCCTCAGTTCTCCCTGTCCTTCATTTCGCCCTTGGAAGGAGGAAGAAGCTCTCTCATTGTCTCCCTCACTTTTATCCTCTCTCCCTATTTCCAAGGCTACTCTGTGAAATACAAACTCGGGCTGGAGTGGCTCCCTTGAGAGAATGTCCGAGGAATCTTTGCTCTTCATGAGGGCCCCAGGTTATATTTTTTATTCAGCAGGATAGTTTTGGAAACAGATGTCGAATCCAGTGCTTCTCACATTTTAGCAGCATCAGAATCCCTGGGAGGCTGGGCAGAGACGCAGGGTGCTGGGGCCCACCCCTCTCACCCTGCTAAGGTCGGGGAAGCTGCTTTTCCCACCGGGTCCCAGCATTGCATGACTGCGCTGGCCTGGAGCCCCACCCTGACTACCAAGAATGGCTTCGAATTCGTGCCAATCCTGCCTCAGCCTCCCAAGTGCTGGGATTACAGGTGTGTGTCTGCGCCCAGCTCAATCTTTTATTTTTCTCTTTAAATTATTAATACTTTGGCGTGACAATTATCTGCCAGTGACTGTGACCGTTATGTGAGGAACAGGAACAGTGCTACCTCTGTGACCGGGAGACAGTGGATAAACACAGGGACTAGAGACCGGTAACTCCAAAACAACCCCCATCTCCCAGCTTCCCGAACAAGTGCATGAGAATTCTTCTGTATCTCTGCTTTTTCAAGCACTGAAATTACCAATGATCACAACTGTGTGCGTGCGTGCGTGTGTGTGTATGTGCTTGGTCTGACTACCACTAAGCCAAATAAAACACTTTTTATTTTATTTTCAAAGTTTTGTTTAATTTCATTTTGGTTTCTCCGTGCAAATCAGCAAAATGATTTTGGAAGTTTTCAAGTCCAAGTCAGAGAGCTTTACAGCTACTGTTAACGCAGGTTCTGTGGAAAGGCGTCTCTTCCAAACTAGTGCTCTGGGAACTGGGAATTGGGGGTGGGAACGCCCATTCCGGGACAGCAGCGGCTCATGCGCAGAGCCTTCCTTACGCCTGGCGGACACTGCTGGGCCAGAACTAGCTGGTGCCTGCATCTGGCTGATCAATCGGCCTTGAAGCGCTTGCCCCTGTAAGTAGGTCTTTGGGGAGTGACTAAAAGGCTGCTTTGCAGACGTGAGTTAAGAAACTCATTACCGTTTAGCTTCTTAGCTTCCTTCTGGCCAGGTCAAAACATTAATTTATGGCCCAGGGATTTAGTTCAGTGATGCCACTGCCTGCCTCGCAAGCGTAAGGTCCTGAGTTCGAACACTAATTTACTCCGGCATAATCGTCGTGTGGTGTACGTGCCTGTGCGTGTGTGCGTGTGTGCATACGTGTGTGTGTTGAGTCTAGGCAGGGGCACGCATTACACCTGTAAGGGTGGTGCACGGGAAGCTGAGGAGGAAGTTGGAGCCCAGCCTGGGCAATCTGGAGGCTTAGCAAGACCCCGTCTCCAAATAAAAAATAAAAAGGCAGGGGATGGAGCTCCGTGTGAAGGCCTTGGGTTCAATCTTGAGTACCACGGACACAAGCCTGCACCGTGCACTCACACACCACACCACAAATCAAACAGGAAGTGTAAACATAGATTGAACTTAGAAGTAAAGGCAATTGGAATGCAAGCAAAAGATAATAAAACAAATTCTTTTTTTTTTTTTTTTTTTTTGGTACCAAGGATGAACTCAGGTCCTTGCGCATGCGAGGCAGGTGGCAGAACCACTGAGCCAAATCCCCGGCCCTATAAAACAGATTCTTGCGGAGTGGTTGGGCTGAGTGGCAGCGTGTGGTTAGCATGCGAAGGGCCAGGCTTCGATTCCCAGCACCAAAAAGTTAAATAAAACAACTATGAAACAAACTTCCTGGCCAGTGATTAGCTCAGTGGTTCCACTGCCTGCCTCACAAGTGCAAGGACCCAAGTTCGATCCCCAATATTCAAAAAAAGGGAACTTCCGTTTTTCAAAACTGCTTCTCTTTGTCCCTTTTCTCAAAACAACAACAACGACAACATCAACAACAACTTACCGGCTTAATTTTTACCCACTGAGGCTAAAGCCAAGAGTCTAAACTTCAGCTTTGTAGATGGCGCGGGAAAGTAACTCAGAATAGATCTGTCTGGCACAACATTTTGGGGTGAGATGTGGAAGGGCGGTGTGAAAACTCAGGTACCTGGGAAACGGCCTCAGGGAAATGTTATGGGGGGGTCTGCCGGAGACTCCTGCGTGAGTCTCTAGTGCCCCCCTGCCCAGTGCACAAGGACACAAGGTTGAAGAAAAACTTAAGACAGTTAAAGAGAAGGTGTGAGCCGTGATGGCCAGAGCTCCTTCGGCAAAAGGTCCTGGTCTATCTCTTCCACCGAATTTGATTATTCATCAGTCAGGGTAAAAGTGCAATACGTGTACAGATGTGCAGTACATGAGATTAGCATGGAAACTAAGGCAGGCAAGGCTTTAAAGAGAAGGCAAAGCATTTTCAAATTAGGAGCAGAATAGACAAAATATATGGTTGTAGTGGGGTGTTGTCCTTTGAGCTATGAAGGCACAAATTGTGGGAAGGGAGCTGGGGTGCGATTCCTCCAACCTAAGCTACGGATGTTGTCTCCTTTGGTCCCCACAGCTTCCGAGGTTATTGCTGTGGTCTCAGCTGTGGCCATTAGAGGGAAGGTCACGTTAACGTATGTGCACCGAGCTTCAGTCAGACTCGCTTTTTAAAGTGAGCCAATGAGGAATTTAACTCTTTGCAGCCCACACTGCTTACAGCATGTTCAGGGCATAATCAAAATTGTGGGCTCTGAGGGGACTGTGAGCCTCACTTGGTACCGTGCCCTGAGGGACAGAGAGAGCCTGGGGTGTGTAGCTCAGTGGTAAGAGCGCTTGCCTGGCACCGAGCTTCAGTCAGACTCGCTTTTTAAAGTGAGCCAATGAGGAATTTAACTCTTTGCAGCCCACACTGCTTACAGCATGTTCAGGGCATAATCAAAATTGTGGGCTCTGAGGGGACTGTGAGCCTCACTTGGTACCGTGCCCTGAGGGACAGAGAGAGCCTGGGGTGTGTAGCTCAGTGGTAAGAGCGCTTGCCTGGCATGCTCAAGACCTTGGTTTCCATTCCCAGCACTGTGTGTGTGTGTGTGTGTGTGTGTGTGTATGTCTATGTATATACATCCTGCCTGTCCTTTTTCACCCTTGAAGAAGAAGACGAAAAAAAAAACCTATATACATCCTGCCTGTCCTTTTTCACCCTTGAAGAAGAAGAAGAAAAAAAAAAGCCGGCTGGTGGTGCACGTCTGTGATCCCAGTACCATAGACAGCTAAGATAGGTAGGGATATTCTAGGCAGTCAGACAGGGCTGGGCCCTTGGGGCAGTCCGTGCAGGAGATGAGAACACGTAATAGCTGAGGATGGAGGTGCACCTGGTCGAAGGCCAGGCCTCAAGATAAAGACAGAATGACCAGGTCTGCATGCTTCCCTAAGGAACAAGCAATAACTCGCAGAGTATACTCTACTTGGTATCATCGCTCCAGTAAAGTCTACATAGACACCAGTCACCCAGGTGGGTGACCAGGACCTCCTGATCCATCCATCCCTTAACAGGTCTTTCTTCTTTCCATGTACACTTGCTGCGTGACCTGCTTCCCCTTTGGGTCAATATTACCTAAGCGGCTGTACTTGTAATCTTAATGGTTGATCAAGTTTTGACCTGTGTTGGACCTCATGATTTTGCTCTATAAAACTTCTGAGAAGTGAGGTCCATGGCAGCCCACCTTTGAGTCCCCTCCTGTCTCCAGGAGTTGTTTCTCTCAATACATTTTTCCTACTCTTAATCTCCATTGTTCCTTAGAATTCATCCTTCAATTTTAGGGAACTCAGCCTCGGCATATCTGACATCTAGCGGTTGGGAGTTACATTGTTCTCCCTACTTCACACCAGTGCTCTGGGAAGCTGAGTCAGGATCATACATTCCAACCAGACTGGGCAGTTGATCAAGATCTTATCTCAAAATAGGAAGGGCCTGGGGTAGTTCAGTTGGAAAGCCCTGGGTTCAAGTCCCAGTACTGAACAACAACAAAAAAGTGTTGAAAGTCAGTTTTTTGTCAATTTTAAATTTCTTTCTTTCTTTTCTTTTTTTTTTGGCCAGGCATAGTGCCACATACTTGCCTGTAATCCCAGCCCTCTTGAGGCTGAGGCAGAAAAGTGACTGTCAGTTCGAGGCCAGCCCAGGCTACAGAGTGAGTCCAAGGTCACCCTGAACTACAGAGTGAGGCATTATTTTGTCCCAGGAAAATATGAAATATGTCTCCCAACCTGTTAACTGTATGATATGCTGAGTTCTTGTCCTCTAGAAATTGAAGAATTAATCCTAGGAGCAATGGAGATTAAAAGTAGGAAGATATTTATTGACAGGAAGGCTCCAGAAGGGAAGGAGGGGGTCCCACGTGGGGAGCCAAGGACCCCACTTTACAGAGGAGTTTTCTAGGGTGAAACCCACATAGGTACAGCATGGGCCACAGCCATGAACATCCAGTAAGGTTACAGTACAGTCACTGAGGTAACGGTGGTCCCATTGGGAAGCAAGTCACGTAAGCGTGGATGGAAAGAGCAAGGGTTCTCCTAGGAGGCGGTGGGTCCAGAGGCCTCTGGTCACCCCAGGGTGGTCACTGAGCCCAGTTCCTGAAGAAGTGTGTGGGCCTGGTCATCTTGTCTCCATCTTGCGGCCTGGTTTTCAGCCATTGTGCAGCTGCGGTGTGTCTCACCTTTGTCCTGGCCCCTCTCCAGGACTTAGCCCTCTCTGACTGCCTGTAATACTTCTACCTAGCTCATCTGTCTGTAATAGTTTCAGAATAAAAAATAATAATTGTGGAAAATGCTTGTTTCTCATGCTTGTATGATACTCTGTGTTCTTCACACAAAGCTCATATCCTAATAAATAAGTTAAATGAGCCTCTCCCCCTCTGCTGTGTCTCCTCTTGAGTCCAGTGGGCACCAGGCTCATGGTCCCTGTTCTGGAGGCGCGGAGGAACCAAGGTAAACTGGGGTGGAAGATGGAGCCGGCTTCCTGCAGAATTAACTGGGGCTCGTGTGTTCCAAGTTCTGCCTGCTTCCCGGCGTTTCTCTCCAGGGACTTATAAAAATGTTTGTTTTATAACCTCTGTACTAAACTGCATCCGTTTAAGAATAAAATTTGACGTTAGATTGTGGCATTCGATAGACTGTCAGTTACTCATTCTTTTACAGGGTAAATTATTGCGCACAAATGCCTCGCGTTTCCTTGGTGGGGCCTATTAATCCATTCATCGACAACTGGCTCATGAAAAAGTAAAAAGGTCAGAACGGGCTTTCTGGTGAGGGGGGACCACTTAGTTAATAATCTACGGACAGAGCTGCCGCACCCCACACCCAGGCCCAGCAAAGCTAATTAGTGAGCTTTAAAGTAATCGCAGCTGCTGCCAGGCAGCGGCGAGGGACACCCGTGATTTGTGGGGGGCTGGGGAGAAGCAACTTTTTAAACCTTTCGGCGTTTTCAGACTTTTATGCCTCACTGTCGTGGGGGGTCCTTCGAGGACTTGCGATAAGTGTGGAGTGGGTGCTGGTGGGGCCTCTAGGTGAAAATGAAGCACTCGCCCATCTTTCAGACCGGAAAGGTGGCCGCCTTCTACCGCCTCAACCCTGCTGAGCGCTTGTGCACTCGCCAGCCGTGTTGCTCTCAGCATTGATCTATGGAAACAGGAAAACCTTTTGTTAAGTAAATTTAGGAATGCAAGTAAATATTCAAGAAAAAGGAGCAATTAAAAAAATCTTTAACTTACACTACTGGTCATTCAAGTTATGGAGCCATCAAGGGAAAAAAGCTACAGGGGTTGTAAATGCCATTTATTACCAGTTGTGATATATCCTGTGGTTACGACACTACCGTGTGATAGCGTGTGCTTCACTTGTATGAGGCTTGGGTTCCATCCCGAATACGTACAAACACACAGCATTGTATAAACCACAGAATTATACCATTTACAGAATTGATTGGAGGCAGGTAAAATAAATTAAGCAAAACTTAGACAATTGATTTCATTATTTTTTGCGGAGATTGAACCCAAGGAGTTCATTCTGGCTACATTATAGCCTTTTTGCTTTTTTGTTTTGTTTTTTTATTTCGAGACGGGGTTACTAAGTTGCTAAGTTGCCGGGGCTGAGCTCAAGCTTGGAACCCTCCTGACTCAGCCTCGCAGAATTCTGGGTTTACAAATGGGCACCACCACACTGGGCTTATTTCGAGTCAGTTTTGCTATACTGCCCAGGCTGGAATTGAATTTTTGACCCACAGGCCTTAGACTTCTGAGTAGTGGCGTTGCAGTTGTACACCGCCAGGCCTGATAGGTGGGTCTTTTGGAGCAGCGGGGGAGGCAGGCTTTGATATTCTTATCTTAGCTTTGTGGGGACCCAAGGTCGAAAGGCTTTGGTCCCATCCCCCTTCCTCAACAACACGCGTGTGGCCTTGGGCAAGTCAAATAACCTACGGGGGCTTTCGCGTCTCCCTCACAGGTGGGAATGGTACATATGATTCCGAACCAGAGAAAGCACCAGCACTGCGCTCAGTGTGCGCTCCACAGAAGGCGGCCGTTCCGCGCTCCTTTCAGCTCTGCCTCCAAGTGTGAAAGTTCACTGGACCCTCCTTGAGCTGCCCTGCCTCGGAGGTGGCTGAGCGCCTGTGGGGACAGGCGTGTGTCCCGCTTCCCGGGGCCTCTGCCAGTCAGGGCTCCTTCTCGCGGAGGGCAGACAAGCGGTCCGGGGTCACGCACAGCTAGGCTGGGTTCGGGGGCCGCCTGCTCGCTCCATGAGACCGGCCCGCCGCCCCGCCTCCTGCTCCCGCGGAGGGTCCTGTAGTCCCGGGCAGGTCCTCGTCCTGAGCTCCAACCCGTCCTCCCTCCACCTCGCTGCATCCCTCTGATCCTCGGAATCTGTGGGCGCTGCCCAAGCCCGGCCTCGCCTCCCTCTGTCCCTCTTAGCCAGGTCGTCCTTTTCCGCCGCACACTCCAGGGGCAAAGGGCTCCTCCTCTTCCGCCCCATCGTCACCACCTTCCTCTCCTTCAGAGCCTTGGGACATTTTCCAAAGCACATCTGGACCCGGTGTGTCCTCCCTCCTGTTTCGGGGGTGCGGGAAGTGAACCCAGAGCCCCGCACGCGTAGGAAGGGCTCTTTCCGGAGCACCACCTCCAGCCTCTGCCCTAAGCTGGGAACTCCTTGATGCGGCCGAAGGAGACCTTGTCCTCGGCCCCGGCCCCTGCGCTCCTTCCGCGCTCACCTTCATCTGGAAAGGGCCGGACTAGAGCTTTCCGAGGGAGCTGGGTCTTCAGCTCTCCGGGAGTATCCCGGGACGTCTCCCCAGGCCAGGTACCTCACAAACGCCTCGCCTCTGCTTACTGACTGTCCCCCTTCCTCCTGAGCACGGAGTGCCAAGGCCCTGCTCAGCCCCTCTCCTCCAGCGGGACTGTCTGATCCTTCCGTGCCATAGGCTGGAAATTGCCTCTTGCCTCAGTCCTCCTGCCTCAGCTGGCTCGTAGCTTAGATAGATGATGGCTGGATGGCTGGATAGATAGATGGATAGAGATATAGTCTTTGTTTTTAGACCGAGTTTTGCTATGTAGCTCAGGTTGGCTTTGAGCTCACTATGTAGTCCAGGCTGGCCCACAACACCATGCCTGGTATTAAAACTTGTTGGCTGTTGAAAGTGGTGGGGCACGCCTGTAATCCCAACACTTGGGAGGCTGAGGCAGGAGGATCACTATGAGTTTGAGGCCAGCCTGGACTCCATAGTAAGTTCAAGGCCAGCCTGAATTACACAGGGACACCTTGTCTCAAAAACAACAAACAAACAAAAACAAAAAAAAAAACCTTGTTGATTTGAGAATCAACTGTACATAGTTTCAAAAGAAGGTATATTTGAGGGCTGGGGATGGAGCTCAGTGACAGAATTCTTGCCCAGCATGAGCAAGTCCCTGGGCTGGTCCTCAGTACTGCAACCCTCCCCCTGCCTCCACACACCTCAAAAGAAGGTACATTTTAATTCACTCTCATGCTATTTAATAGACTGCACAGAGCCAAATGTGGTAACACATACCTATAATGTGAGGCTGAGGCAGGAGGATTCCAAGTTGGAGCATAGCCTGAGTAATTCAGTAATTTCATGAGACCCTGTTTTTTTTGTTTGTTTGTTTTTTTGAGACAGGGTCTCACTATGTAATTGAGACTCTCCTGGAACTCACTGTGTAGCCCAGGCTGTTCTCGAACTCACAGCGATCCTCCAGCTTCAGCCTCCCGAGGGCTGGGATTACAGGCTTGCGCCACCACGCCCGGCTGAGACCCTGTTTTAAAATAAAAAATAAAAAAGTGTTGGAGATGTAGCTCAATAGAAGGCCCTGGATTCAATCCCTGGCACACCCCACCCCCTGCATAATTAGAAAATGGGAAAATGGTCTGGGCAATATTTGGAGATCAGTTCTTGCATGAAGCCAGGATAATTCCTAAATGCGCAGTCGGATACTATTTTACCCCAGGTGACGAGGTGGAGAAGTGAGAGCTTTGGGAATTAACTTCCCAGCAGGGTCAGGGAGCAGCAATAACTATTGCTCTGTGGCTGTGGGGTGTGGGGCAGAGCCTGGCGTGTGTTAATGACATTGATCAGAGTCCTTCTACCATGAAGCTATTACCAAAAATAGCTCCAGACTGGAGCTTTGGGTTTTCCTTACCCATATGTTATTTTTGAAAAAAAAAAAAAGCAGTTGAAGGTTTTGAATACACACATACACACATATGGAGCAGTTAGCATTTCAAAGAGTAAATAATATATACTAAGTATTTCACAATTTTATAAAGACTCAAACTATGTTCTTTCAAGCGGGCTGGAATGGTTTGTTAAAATTCTCGTGCTTTGGGCAGGGGATTTAGCTCAGTGGTGCCGCTCGCTGCCTGCCTCACAACCGCAGGATTTGAGTTCGATCCCCGCCCCCGTACCAAAAAAAATAAAAAATAAAAAATAAGTAACTTTGTCATATTTTATTGTCAAACAGCAATGATATGGTATTATCTTCATTTTTTATTGATTTGCTTAATTGAGTTTTTTCAGCACTGTGGAGAGACCTGTGGCCTCACGCTTGCTGGGCAAGGGCTCTACCACAGGGCGACACTCCGAGCTTATCCATTTTTATATCTTTGCGAGCGTGTGTCTGGTGGGGTTCTGAGTATCAATCCCAGGGGTGCCCTCCCACTGAGCCATAGTCTTTACCCTTTTTAGCTTTCATTGTGAGACAGGGTCTCACTAAATTGACCTGGGACTTCCGGGCCTCCTGTCTCAGCTTCCCAAGTAGCTGGGATTCCAGACATTCACCACCTTGCCTGGCCATTTTTTATATCTTTGAGTTTTGAACCTTTCCCTTAGAGGCTTTGCACACATAGTTACTCAGGCCTCCTCAAATAAAGGTCTCGATTTAAGAAAAGGTGTAAATGACAGAAAAGAGTAAAAGCAAGCACTCCTGCAGCTTGTTTCTAACACTGGATGGGATGATGAGATTCTTTCAGCTGCTCCGGAGAAACGGCCTCAAGGTGGGGTGTATGGTGAAGGCACAGGGAAGCTTTGTGGGGGCGCAGAGCCCCAAACTAAAGCCAGGGGCCTGAACACCTTTTACTGTCCACGGATTCTACTAACCAAGACTGAAAGTGTTAGGAAATTCCTTCTTAGCCGGGCGTGGTGGCTCACGCCTTTAATCTCAGCACTGGGAGGCTGAGGCAGGAGGATGGCAGTGACTTTGAGGTCAGCCTGGGCTACCTAGTGAGACCCTGTTTCAAAAAACAAAAACAACCAAAATACCTGGCCAAAATGGTAAGTTTTATGTTCTGTCCGTTGGGAAAGTGGTTAGATGGCAAACTTTATGTTCTATACATTTAGCACAGTACTAATTTTTAAGAAGGATAATGCTAGCTTTCTTGTGATACAAGAACTGGTCCCAGCCAGTGGTGGCCACAGACTTGCTTGTGGTGACACTGGCCAGCCTGGCCCTGCTGCTTTCGACAG
>NW_022900917.1:41065252-41103615 GCF_012274545.1 Fukomys damarensis
GGGCGGGGGGGGGGTAGCTGCCTTATGGTTAGGTTAGAGTTCAGTAAGGGGCTCGTTCTTTTCCAAGGACTCCAGATTCTACAGTGGACCCTTGACTTACAAACTCAATTTGTTCCTGAGGGCAAATTTAAATTTAACTCAAGTCGGTCAGTTGAAAGCTCAGACTGCTCCACACAGCCTTGGTCTCCCGTAAACGGGCAGATCGCAGTGTCCTCAGAGAGACACTGGTCCAGGGCCTCTCAATTCATCCCGCATGGGAAAGGATGTTGCAGTGTTCCTTCCAGAACTCTTCAAGGGTTAGATCTGTGTCTAGGACCGTCTGGAAGCACGAGCAGCGGTGTTCAGGTCCTCACTGAAGACTTTGCTCGCGGCATAAAACTAAGCTTCCGGTCCCAGCCGAAGTTGTTCACATGTCGGGGCCCGTCGTCACTCGAGGGCCAGTGCAGTTCAAACACCTGCTTTTGTTTGCTTGATTTCCTTCCTTCCTTCCTTCCTTTCTTTGTCTCTCTCTTTTTATGTTTGGTCCTGAGGATGGAACTGGAGACCTTGCACTTGCGAGGCAGGTGGTGGCACCACTGCGCTACATCCCTGCCTCCCCCTTTCCCTTGCTTTCTTGCTTTCTTTCACGTTTTGGGACAGGGTTTTGCTATGTAGCTCAGGCAGGCATTAACTCACTGTGTAGCCTAGGCTGGCCTGAAATTTGCAGTGATCCTCCTTCCTCAGCCTCCTGAGTGCTGGGATTACTGGTATGTGCCACCGTGCCTAACTCTGGCATGACTTTTTTGTATTGAAAATTTCCAATTAAAGTATTCACTATAGAGAAGAACTCGGGAGTCACGTCACTTACGCCTATGTAAATGCAAAATAAGAGACTGAAGCATAGCCTTCTAGGGTTTGGAGATTTATTGGTTTTGGTTTTTGTTTTTAGTACCAGGGATTGAGCTCAGAACCTTGCACTTGTGAGGCAGGCGGTGGAACTACTGAGCCTGCTTCCAAAGTGCAAAGTCCTGAGTTTGATCCGTGGTACCAGAAAAACAAAACAACCCCCAAAACCCATGGCCTTCTAATTCCAGCCCGGCCTGTATGCATCATGAACTCAGTGTCAGGCCCCTCCCTCTGGGCTGCTGCCTTGCATTCGAGGGCAGTTGTCAAGGGGAAAGTGGTAAATGACCCTTCAGCCTCTGTGGAGAAACATTATCTATTCAATTAATGGCCCATAAAATGATTTAAGTAAAGGACAAGCCTGCAGTTTCTTCTTCCAAAGGAGAAGGATGATTACTGTCTAATTTACCAAACTTCAAGCTTTTAAACGGTTTTAGGAAATGTAAAATATCACTTGCGTGGGATTAGGGAAGCCACAGAAGGAAACCAGAAGCTCAAAGGCCAAGGAAAGACTCGCACTGATTTGAAGAAGGAAAGCCCAGCGCCTCCCACTGCGCTGTGCCGGTCGGTCCTACCCAGGGCGGTGTCGGAATGAGGGAAACCTCCCTTCCGTGTGCCGAGCAATCACATAGAAAGGAGAGACCCATGACCCCACACGGAATACATGCAGATCGACATCTGCTTTATTTGAGACTGGGGCTTGCTATATAATTCATGCTAGGTTTGAATTTGCTATGTAGCCCTGGCTAGCTTCAAACTCTGTGTCTTCCTGTTTCAGCCCACTGAGTGCTAGGACTACAGGACTGCACCACTGTGTCTGACACACAAATTTTCCCCATTTTTTTTTTTTCTGGTATGGGGAATCGAACTCAGGACCTTGTGTTTGCCAGGCAGGCGCCGTGCCACTGAGCTACATCCCTGGCTGTCCCCCATATGATTGTGAACTTTATCCACATCTAAACTCACAGCGATCCTCCCGTTTCAGCCTCCTGAGTGCTGGGATTGCAGGTGTGCACCACCATGCCCAGCACGACATTTGTTAATTTTAAACTTTATATTAACATCAAAAAATCAATTGAAAATAGCTGCTGCTCTACACGGTGGAGCGAGGCCTCTGTTTCCTGAAACTACTGTGTAACCATGAATGAGTTTCTGTACCCTAATTCTCTACAGCGTGGCTTTTGTTTTAAGCTCTGATTCCTCAACAGGTGAGCCCTGTGGGGCTGTGTCAGGGATGCCTTCATGCCCAGAATCCCAGAATCCCAGAATCTGGTTCTTTTCTGGCTCCTTCTCTGCAGCCCCTGATGATCTTCATCAGATATAAATTGCAGAAACACTGAGTCTCATCTGGGAGTGGTGGCACACACCTGTAATCTCAGCACTTAGAGGCTGAGGCAGGAGGATTGCCAGGCATTCGAGACCAGCTTGGGCTATATAGTGAGTTAAAGGCTGCCTGAACTACACAGCAAGACCCTGGCTCAAATCATCAAAACAACAACATCCAAACAAAAACCACTGGGTTTCAGTGTGGTTGGTGTGTTCTGAACAGTGGAGCTTTGCTGGCTTTCAGAAGCCCCTGCCTCCTCCTGGGATGGTCACTTCTCATTGCACTGCCCAGGAGTCTCAGCTGCTCTTGCTCAGGGTCCCCAGAAGCCTTGGGGTGACCTGGGAGGCAGTGGTACACATCCTGACTCGAGCAGAGCAGCTTCTAATCTTAGCTGCCCTGGAAAAATCCTCCCCTAGTTGAAGCTATGTGGGATCCACCCATCCATCCATCACCCATCCATCCATCACCCATCTATCAGAGGTGATCAATCCTCCAACTGCCTGGAAAGGGAGAGAGTGAGGGCTAACGGAAAAAACAAAAGACAACAGAGACTTGCAAAATTTCAAGGTGCATGGGGGCTGGAGGGTCCGTGCCTAGAGTGGGCAGAGACAAAGACTCCGGGCCAGCTACTATTTATTGGGTGCTCACAATAACTGGAGGGAGTTAGGTGACTTAGAGGGTGGCAGTGATCCTATGTCCAGGCAGATCTTATACTGGTGAGGATCTTAGGCCACGAGGTTCTTATCTTGTTTTTCTCTTTTGGGTACTGGTGATTGAACTTGGGACCTTGCACTTAGCGAGGCAGGTGGCGGAACCACTGAGCTAAATCCGTGGCCCACGAGGTTCTTATGTTGAGCAGAACTGTAAGGAGAGCGTTCTTCCAATAGTAGGCAGCAGGAATTAAGCCGATAAGGACTTTGTTCCTCCCCAGGTGAAACTTTTCTCTTACTCCTCGGTCCTCGAGGAACCAGGATGTCTTCAGCTGATGCAGTCCTGCCCTGGAGGGTCACAGCATCACGGGACCATTGAGGTTTCAGTGTGACTGGAGGCAAAAGTGGAGCTGCGTCTCCACATGCCATAGCCGGCCTGTAGACAGGAAAACTAGGCGTGAGCACAATTTGATTGTGAAGCGATTTCCCCCAAATTATGCCGAATTGCTCCCGACGTCCACCCGCCCATCCCTCCATCTAGTTGTTCATTCAGTTTCAGCCCTTTTTTCATAGTAGCCAAAGCAGACAGAAACAGATCGGGCAGGTGGCAGAGCTGAGAGGTAGAAGGCTTGCCTAGGGTGTGTGGTAGATCTAGGCGGATCTCCAGCACTGCAGTGACAACCGACAAACAAACATTTCATCTGTCATTGTCCCGCTCAGTCTTCCCAGTGTCCCATTGCCCTGAGAACAAAATCTACGTGTCGCTGGGTGTGGTGTGTTGTGAGCCTATCTCATACACGCACACACAGAAACACACACACACACACACACACACACACACACACACTGCACTCTGGGAGGCCGAGGGAGGAGGAGTTGGAGTCCAGCTTGAGCAATTTAGTGATTTAGCGAGATCCTATCTCAAAAAAGCAAATCCAGCAAGCGAGCAGTCGAGGATGGACATCGCTCAGTGTGAGGGGCCTGAGTCCACTTCCCGGCGTCACAAAACAAAACAAAGCTCCAACCTTAAGCGCTTGCCTTGGCCTTTGGACCACGCCATGGTGCTTACCTCACTCCGTGCCGCCGTGCAGAGCCAGTTCTAGAGAGTGGGGCCGGTGAGGGAAGCAAAATCACAATCACGGGGCTGTGCATCCCAGGAGGAGAGGTAGGAGCCAGTGTAGTCACACACCTGTGATCCCAGCACTCAGGAGGCTGAGGCAGGAGGATCTCTGGGAGTCTGAGGGCATCCTGGGCTACATGTTAGAACACTGTCTCATACCCACCCCAAAGAAAAATAAATAGTAAAAATAAAATAAATAGTTTGTTTCAAGGTGATAAGAACTATTAAAAAAAAAAAAAGCAGGGCTAGGGATTTAGCTCAGTGATGCTTTTGCCTGCCTTGCAAGTGCAAGGTCCTGAGTTTGGTCCTCAGCACCAAAAAAAAAAAGTACTACGCAGAGTGAGTGTGTGAAGGCGAGTTGTCCTATTAATCGGGCCCCCACTGTGCACCTCCAGCCCCTCACCCCTTTGTGCACTGACCACCCAGGACTGCCGCAGGGCCTTTGCCCACCTCCGGGTGGCCCTTTCCTCACCACTCGGTCTTCCGCACAGCGACATCTCCCTTGCCCGCGTCTTGTCCACTCGATCTAAACTCCTGCCTGGCACCCAGTCCCTGACATGCGATTTCTCTCCCCAGTGAACCAGTGTGTGAAGTCTGTCTCGTAGTGATCCATTGCTTCTCTGCGCTAGATTCGAGGTGGAGAGGTTGGGCTCTCAGCTTTGGACCCTGGGCCCCCGCCGCCCTGCTGAGCTCTCTGGGGCTGTATCTGCCGCATCCTTTCCGGGGTGCCTGTGGCCTTTATAACAATGGGGCTGACCGCGGCCCAGGCTGGTCTGGACGGACTGGCCGGCAGCCCCTCGCGATAGCCAGGCCGCTTTCCCGCCTCTCCGCCCGTCCTTTTCTTTCTTCTCCTCGCAGGTGGAAACCGTGGATCCCATTTGTAGACCGGGGCCCGGTGGTCACTGTCACACAGGTGAAGGCTGCCCAGATGGAGAAGCAGTAGCCCACACGCTGCCTGAGCACACAGGCCACCACCCCTTTCCTGCCCCGAGGTACTTGGTTGCTGTGGCTGGCACTGAGCTCCTTGGCTCAAGTGATCCTCCTGCCTCAGCTTCCTGAGTGCTGGAATTATAGACATGTCCCACCACCTGGCTCAAATATTGCCCCTACTCCTCCCTTTTCCTCTCACTGAGCTCACACTCAGCGCCATTTTTGTTTGTTTGCTTTTTTCCCTTTGGTACTGGGGATCGAATTCAGGACCTTGCACTTGCAAGGCAGGTGCAGCGTCTGTTTTGAGATGGGGGTCCGGCTAACTTGCCCAGGCTGGGCTGGAATTTACAATCCTCCTGCCTCAGCCTCCCTGAGGGCCCAGACTACAGGCATCAGCCTCCTCTCCTACAAATGCCCACCCCTGTTAATTCTCAAGAAACATCTGCCACCAACTCTTGAAGTCTGGCTGATGAATTGAGGAGGAAAGTAGGGCAGGCTCATGAGTTCTTCTGCCAATTCTAAGGCCCAGGAAGAACCTGCGGGAGCTGCCCTGTTTGGGGTGCCCAGGAGATCCTGCCTGCCTACTGAGGGCGAGAAGGCCTCCAAAGCTGGGGCTCCCCACCTGGGTTTCCCTACAGCAGTGTTAGGTGCATGTACATTTTTTTTTCCAATGCCACAGGCTCTGGTACTCTAAATCGCCCAGGCTGGGCTCAAACTATCGATTCTCCTGCCTCAGCTTCCTGGAGTTCGGAGATGATAGCCTACCACACACCCAGCCAGCAGGTTTTATGTTTGTTTGTTTGTTTTTGTTTTTTTGTGGTACCAGGGATCGAACTTGGGTCCTTGCGCTTGGGAGGCAGCTGGTGGAACCACTGAGCTAAATCCCTGGCCCTAGGGCCCAGGTCTGAAGCCCCCCCACCATGTGGACCTGGTCTTCATTTCAGCAAAGGTGGTGGTTACCCAGGTCAGGTCTCATCATTAACCTCCTGGTTGGATCGGGAAATGGATCTCTCCGGGCAGCTTCTGTGCTTGAAACATTCACTGTGCGCTGTTTCAGGGTTTCAGGCAGGGTGCAGACCGAAGCTCGGGCAGGAGAAGGGGCGAAGGGGTGACGGGCCCCGTCTGCCCTGCCCACCCTGTATGCCGTCAGCTACGCACACGAGCCAGGCCTGTGACACAAGGGCTGCAAAAGCCCAGAAGATTCTCAGAAAAGATCTAGTTTGCTCCCAAGAACCTCAGGTTATGGAAGATGGATCCCCAACTGTCAATTTTGTGGGAACCAGAGGATAAGTGATTCCTTGACCCTGGTGTCATATGTAACGCAGAAGTTCAAAGCCCAAGGCAGACGAGGTGGCGCATGCCTGTAATCCCAGCAATTGGGAGGCTGAGGCAAGAGGATCGCTGCGATTTCCAGACCAGCCTGGGCTACATAGTGGGTTCAAGGCTGGCCTGAACTACATAGCAGAACGACATAGCGAGGCTCTGTCTCAAAAAACAAAACAAAACAAAACTCAAACTTTCCATTTCTCTTCCTCCTCTCCCCGACTTCTTCCTTTTAGGTTTTTTTGGGTTTTTTTTTTTGTTTGTATCTTTTTGAGACAGTCTCACTGTGTAGCTCAATCTGGCCTCATACTGAAGTTATTCCCTGCCTCAGCCTCCTGGATGCTGAGATTGCAGGCACCTGCCACCCCACCCCACACCCCGGGCACTTCTGTGCCAGTCACTGCAGTCCCCAGAGACCATAGGGGAAAACTAACGCCCTTGTCTCAAAACAAAGGGGAAGATTATAATTGAGATGAACAGAGCAGTTCCAAAGAGAGTGGCTTTTTTTTTTAGACAGGGTCTCACTGTGTAGTTCAGGCTGGCTTTGAACTCATGGCAATCCTCTTGCCTCAGCTTCCTGAGTGCTGCACCACCATGCCCAGCAAAGCAGGCAATTTAATATAAAAGAAAAACACTTTTAAACTGAAGAGAGAACATGCAATTCATCAAGTAATGAAGTAATTTCCAGTAATGTTAAGATGCAACAGTGAAGAAAAAGAAGGTGAGGGAGGGAACCCTTTGGTTGACTCAGATTCTGCTAGGCGCAGTGTAATTCTCATGATCAAACTGGACTGGATGGGCCAAAGGTAACCTCCCTACACTCAGTCAAGGGTAAAAGTAAGCTGGCCGTGGTAGTGCTCACCTGTAATCCCAGTTCTCTAGAAGGCTGAGGCGGGAGAATCAAAGTCTGAGTCCATCAAGGGCAACTTAGTGATTTAGCCAGAACCTGCGTCAAAATAAAAAGCAAAAAGAGCTGGGAGCGCTGCCCCATGGGAAGGCCCTGAGTTCGATTTGCTGTGTAAACGCCCTTGATTCATCAGGTGGAAATCAGCTCTGAAATACTGAGTGTGGAAATTTGAATTTGTCACTGAAGCGTCCTAGGTTTCAGTGGGGCCAGCGGTCAGTGGCCGTCCGGGGATGGTTAGGGCAGAGTGGGTGGCAACCGCGGGGTGGGGTGGGAGGCCGCTGATGTGCTCGCTAGCGGGTGCCGAGAAGGCACCCAGGCCACCAGAAAGCAAACCACATGGGGCTGGGAGGCTGAGGCTGGAGGGTCACCAGTTTGGGCCCAGATGGGGCAATGTAGTGATTTCGTGAGACTGTCTCCAAGAAAGGGGAGAGGTGCCAGGGATATAAAAGGCCCCACATTTAATCCCCAGTACTGTAAGAAAAACAAAAACAACCAAACCAAAGCGGAAATGGAACCATGTCAAATAAAGAACAAAAGTACAAGGGCCAGGGATTTAGCTCAGTGGTTCCACCGCCTGCCTTGCAAGCACAAGGACCTGATTTCGATCCAGGTACCCCCACCCCCGCAAAAAAAAGAATAAAGGGATAGGGAGAAGAAAAGGTAGAGAAAGAGGAGGAAAAAAGAATTAAGATGTGTCATGTTCCAGGAGGAATATATTTAACCAGTATGTACTCATCCATGCACTGAAAAGAGAATAAGGGATGTGCGCTGGTAAGGGCTGATTTTTTTATGTAGACATGTAGGTGATTAGTCACAAAACATGTATCACTTGTTGGAAATCAAAGAACTATCTTCTACTGCGTAGAACACGGAAAAAACATTTTTTTTTTTTGTTGGAGTCTTGCTATGTAGCTCAGGTTGGCTTGGAACTCATGGTGATCCTCTTGCCTCAGCCTCCCAGGTGCTGAGATTACAGGTGTGAGCCACCACACCCAGCCTTTTGAAAATTTTTTATTATATTGGCTCTAGAGAGGGATGGCTTCATCTGGGTGTGTTTATACAGGCAGATGTCATACAGTGATGTCTCCCTGCTCTCCTCTGCCCTGCATGCCAGTGCATCTAGATGAATTATTATTTAGCTGAAAAGGATGCACATCTGGGCAGTGCTTAGTGAATGGTTGTTCCTCACGTGGAAGGGGATTCCTGAAAGGGAAGAGTGACGCTCAACAACTAGGCCCCACACACACACACACACACACACACACTGAGAGGTCCGACTGGAGATTTTATTCAAGGGGTGGGAGGAGAGAGAGAGAGAGAGAGAGAGAGAGAGGGGAGGAAGAAGAGGAAGAGAACGAAGAAAGGAAGGCCCTTTTATTGTTTTGGGCTGGGCTGTTGCTTATTCATGAGGAGTGGGCTACCTCTAACCTATCACGGGCCAGGTTGCCCTTTATGGGTCCAGCGCTGCAGACACAGGTTTCAACTTCTCTGTCTCGCTGTGGCCTTGGTGGGAGGAAACTAAAGATAAGCAAATGAAGTCATTCTAAGAGCCAAGAAGCACCAGGAGAATGCAGCCTGTGAGGCGGCGTCACAGCATACTTTAACAGGATCGGTTCCCTAACATTCCCCACTCTGGTTTTAGATGAGAAACAGCAGCCAGTGTAAACCACACGCCAGGGGAAGGGGGCAGAGTGTCTGTCTTCTGTAACTACTTCCTGCTGAGTTTGGGGCGACGAGTCGACCTAGGGGCAGGCGAGGAGGTTGGCCGGCTGCGTTGTCCTTTATGAACATGGAATTGTGGACAGCAGCAGCATTTTTACTGGAACTGTTGGTTGGGCTTCCTGAGAAAAGTCCAAGCACACAAATCAGTTAATGAGGGAGGAGAGAGGGGTAGAAGGCAATGTATATGAGGTTGTGGACTGGTTGGAGGGTTACTAAGAACAAGTATAAAGGTAAAGATTGTGACTTCAGTCGGGGTGAAGTCTGATAAAGTTTTTTGGAGCCGTGCATTAGCGATCCAGTTGGCTGTGCAGGTAATAGGACGAGGGTGGCGGCAAACCAGAAAATATCAGTCCGTTACTAAGAACAAGTATAAAGGTAAAGATTGTGACTTCAGTCGGGGTGAAGTCTGATAAAGTTTTTTGGAGCCGTGCATTAGCGATCCAGTTGGCTGTGCAGGTAATAGGACGAGGGTGGCGGCAAACCAGAAAATATCAGTCCAAAGATCATTCAGAAAATGTTTAAATTGAGCTGAGATCTGAGCTATGGTTAGTTGGTTGGCTGTCATGTAACACGGTGGTCTCACTGGGGTCTCTGGCCTGAAGTATCAGCTGGTGAGCCGTCTGTTGGGAGACTTGAGTGGAGAGGCGACTGACCTGGGATTGAATAAGATGGAGAACACAGGGGGCAACTGTATAGGTAGATATGGAAAGGGCAGCAGAAATCAGCTGTGGGCATCTGAAGAGCAGCAGGAATTTGATGATTTGGTCAAAGAACTGGCGTAAGGTGGTCTGGAATGTGATTTCAGGAGATCCTACCTGGGTCTGAAGGAGGGCTGAGTTAGGCTGGGAGTGAGTCAAGGTACACACCAGGGGCCTAATGGCTTGGGTAAGGTTTAGGAGAGAAAACAGGAGCAGGAGAGGAACCGTTATTGTCTCCAGTAATTAAGAATGGCAAAGAATGAGATTATGAGGTAATAGGTCAATGAGAGTAAACATCTGGAAGTAAAATTACAATTGGGGGGAGATACTGTGGCCAATCCTATCCCAAGGACAAGTCCCAGGAGTACTAATATAAGAAGACTTAGGATATCAATGGCTGTTGTAGTGTGAAATGGGTCACAATACCCTGTGAGAGGATGAGAGGGTAAACAGGTAGGTTGGCTTATCTGACTCAGGACTGGATGATGGTGAAGGATCCTGGGCAACCAGGTCTTCTGGAATCCGAGTAAGTTTGACCTTCAGAGGTCCCGTGGAGGTGGCTGAATAGCGTAGATGAGGTCCTGTGGATGAGACTGGGAGAGGAGCATGAAGATATGGTTTAACGAGAGTAATGGAGTTATCCTCTAAGGGACTTAAGTTTAGAGCAGGGCTTTGAGTGCATTGTCTCCTAGAGTCAAAGTCTGTGAAGTTTTCTGGATAGACCTGTTTTACTTTAGAGTGGTGGTAGCTGAACTTTAGTTACCTTGACAGCTGTGAGAGTAACCATAAGTGCCTTATATATGGCCCTTTTCATATATAAAGTCTCTCGAGATACAGGGTGGCCTTCTAAACAAAACCTCATATGGGGGAACCCAGTATGACTTGGGGTATCTCTTATTTTAAAGAAGGCCAAAGGGAGTTGATCAAATGATAACCCAGTGTTATTTGACAATATTTATCTTAATGGTACAATTTATCATTTTTTAACCTTACAAGAACTCTGAGGTTAATAAGTAGTATAACAGGTTAGCTAGATTTTATACAACCTCTGGTATAAATGCTGGCCCATTGTCACTGTCTATGGAGAGAGGCAGACCAAACCTTGGAAAATTTAATAAAATCTTGGATACCTCTGAAGCCCTCTGTTTTTATAGGGAAGGCCTCAGGCCCTCTAGGAAAAGTACAGACCCATACTAACACATTTAAAATCTTTACAGGGGGTGGGTGTAATCATCTAAAGTTTCTGTTTACTTGTCCTTTTGGCTTATATGTTTTCGTGTTTAGAGCAATGGATTATTGCTTTTTCAGATTTTCATTTTGCCTCAAACAACTATACTTAGAGCCTGTATGAGTGCTCATAGCTCTGTTCATTGAGCTGACTATCTGTTGGAGATGGGTCTTGCTTGCACCATGAATCTGGGGACAGAGTGTGTGTCCCGAACTCATCTTAATCAAGAGGAATATTTGGGAGGAGAATGGGCCTCTTCCAAAGGGTAAGCAGATTTTCTGAGAGGCAAGTTTACCGAGGGAAAAACAGCAGATATGGCAAGCAGTTAGGTGGGGACTGGAGGTTCCATAGCTTGGGATAACAGAAGACAAAAGGAAGACGTTGGAGTGTTGGAAGGGCTCGGCATAGAAAAATGAATGGACGCCCCAATCTGGGATAAAATGTCACGACCCAGGAAGGGAACGGGGCAGGATGGGAGGGCTAGGAAGGAATGGAGGAATGAAAAGTCACCAATGGTGCATGACAGTAAGGAAGTCTGTCGAGGGCGTTGTTTTTGACTTTCCACCCCAACATGAGAGGTCTGAGACAGGGAGGTAGGTCCCCAATATTCTCTCAATGCAGCGAAGCTGGCACCAGTGTCCAATAAGAAAATAATAGTCCTACCTGCCACAATCAAGGTCACCCTGGGCTCCTGGGCGGTGATGCGCATTGGGCCAGTCGTGCCAGGGCCCCTTCACAGCCCTTCAGTTGTCACCAGACCTATCAGGTCATTGTTCTGGGGCGGGAGGACGCCAGGGGGCAGTCAAAACCCCAGTGTCCCCTCTGTTGTCACTTAGGGCGAGGCTTTGTGGGCACTCTTGGGTTTGGGCAATCACTGCCCAGTGTCCCTCCTAGCCACACCGGAAGCAGGGTTTTCCTGGGCTAGAGGGCCCTCTGAAAGGTCCCTTTCCCTGAGACTTCCGTGGCATGGCAGGATTGAACGCTTGCGTCAACAGTTGGTACTTTTTGGTGATCTTGCGATCATTACAGCCATGATAAACTTTGAAGGCTGTGGCCAGGACTTCTGCAGGGGGAGCCAAAGGTCCCCTCTCGAGCTTTTTTAGATTGAGTCTAATGTCAGGGTAGCTCTGAGAAAAGCAATGCATCATAATTAATCTTTGGCCATTGACAGACTCAGGGTCAAGTTTGGTGTGTTGGCGGAGGCCATCAGTCAGCCTTTGTGAAAAGGCAGATGGATTTTTGTTCTTATCTTGAATAATTTCATTAAACTTTTCATAATTTACAGACTTCATGGTGGCTCTGCAGAGCCCATGAAGGAGATGATTGATGTACCTGTCTCGAGCTTCAATTCCCACCTCGGTGTTGTAACCCCATCCTGGGTCCTATTCCGGGATGGGGGGGGGACTGCGACAGCCCCTACCGGATGGTGGTTGTTTGTCAAATGCTCCTGATCTGCATGAGCACGAGCCTGATCCAGCACTCTTTTACCTTCTTCCGGAGTTAAAGCATTAGTGAGAACAACAAAACTATCATGATAGGTTAATTGATAAGACTGTGTCAAGAGTTGAAATTGTTTTACGAGGGTTGTTGGATCGGCAGTAAAAGGGCCAAGTCTGGCTTGGATGAGAGCCAGTTCAGTCATGGGGAAGGGGGTATGAACATGGACGACTTGCGCAAGGGCGCCATCGTGTGGCTCATGTGCGCCTTGGGACGAGTGAGCGGTGGGGTTGGAGTTTGGGGCGGAGCGGTAGGTGGTGCTGAGGGAGTGGGAGGAGCAGGAGATCTCGGAGAGGAGGAGCCTGACGGGGGAGGGCGAGGAGTGGGCTGGTTTCCCCGGTATTGGGGAGGGTCGTCGGCTGAGGAATGAAGAGGGAGGGGGTTGGCGGCGGAGCGACCACGGCCAGCAGGAGTGTGGGAGGAGGCGATCGAAGAGAGTCTCCAGGCAGTGGAACAAAGATAAGAAAAGCCCTGGACATAAGGAATCTCCGACCACTTTCCTTGATGCTCACAAAAGTTACATAGAT
Organism: Fukomys damarensis; assembly: GCF_012274545.1. NCBI lineage: Eukaryota > Metazoa > Chordata > Mammalia > Rodentia > Bathyergidae > Fukomys > Fukomys damarensis. The sequence continues at coordinate 41,078,064 of NW_022900917.1, forward strand.
CCCGAATTAGACCCGGTTCAAGGGAGCCATTAGGCGGCCAGGCAGTTTGGTTGTCTAATTGATACTGGGGCCAAATGTGAGTGGATAAGTGAACTAGCCGCTTGTGTTTTAGGTCAAGCCCCTCCAGATTCCTGAGTAAGCATCCCGCAGGAGAGTCCACGGGTACGGAAGAGCCAGAGCCCATGACCACCAGGACAGGAGGCTATCCGAAGTCCAGACGTCTCAGGAGTTCTGACGAGACCCCCTTTGCTAGACCCGGTCTAGAAGGTGGAACTCAAGCTTCCTGCAAAGACGCCTCTTGTGCAGGAAGGGAGTTTAAAGTGGAAAGCCTCTCTACTCCCTCAAGGCGTCCCGAGCAGGGCCAGAGTCCCGGACTCAACCTAGCAAACCCAGTGGTTTGTGGTGGAGGACGGAGGGCCCGGCGCCAGGCCAGCCACGTCCGGTGGTGGGTGTCCTCTCGGAGGCCTGGGACCCTGGGACCCCCACTCCCCGAAAGACACCTCAGAGTGGGGGAACTTACCCAATATCCGGGTAGGCCTGAGGACAGGTGGATCGGTGTTGGCTGCGAGAACGGCGCCAACGGAGGTGGTCGTGGACGTCGGGTGGGGACTGAGTTGGAGCGTCTTGGTGTCCGGGTTTCGGGTCCCCAGGGGTTCTAACCTGTGGGCCTGGCAATCCCGGATCCCACTTCTGACACCAGTGAAAGGGAAGGGTGACGCTCAACAACTAGGCCACACACACACCGAGAGGTCCGACTGGGGATTTTATTCAAGGGGTGGGAGGGGAGAGAGCAGAGAGAAAGAGCAGAGACAGAGAAGAGGAAGAGAAGAGAAGAGAACGAAGAAAGGAAGGTCCTTTTATTGGTTTTGGGGCTGGGCTATTGCTTATTCATGAGGAGTGGGCTACCTCTAACCTATCACAGGCCAGGTTGTCTTTTATGGGTTCAGCCCTGCAGAAACAGGTTTCAACTTCTCTGTGTTGCTGTGGCCTTGGTGGGAGGGAAACTAAAGATAAAGGCACGAGGTCATTTTAGGAGCCAAGAAGCACTAGGAGAACGCAGCCTGTGCTGGCGGCATCACAGCATACTTTAACATGATCGGTTCCCTAGCAATTACTACCACGCCTTGAACCTTGACTCTTGAATCAGAGACTTGGATGAGCGAGAAAGTCTCCTGTCAGAGCTGTGGATGACACACTGCCAAAGGGTCACACACACACACACACACACACACACACACACACATACACACACGACCTCGGCTGGGGTGCAGCTCAGTGCATCGCATCAGTCCAGCACGCGAGGCCTTGGCTTTTGTTTCAGGAACTGCAAAACAAACAAAACTTTCCCGTACCTTTTTTATTGGTGAGGCACTGGGGATCGAACCCTGATACATCTCCATCCCTATTTTGTAATTTTGAGTCAGTCTCATTAAATTGCTAAATTGCCCAGCTGGCACTTGAACTTGACATCCTCCTGCCTCAGCCTCCCAGGACACTGGGATTACAGGCGGCCTTCACCAAGCCTGGCTCTCCTGTAACTTTTCTTTTTCTTTCTTTCTTTTCTTTTTTTTTTTTTTTTTGAGATGGGGTCTCACTATGTAGTTCAGACTGCCCTGGAACTCACTATGTAGCCCAGGCTGGTCTCAAACTCACAGCGATCCTCCTGTCTCAGCCTCCGGAGTACTCAGCCTCCAGAGTGCTGGGATTACAGGTGTGTGCCACCACGCCCGGCTTCCTCCTGTAACTTTGAATGAATGTTTGTGGATGCATTTGAGGGAATTCGCATCGGTACTCTCAAACCTTCATTTCTCACCTGCAGTGGCCACCTTGGAGCAAGCCACCTAGGGGCCCGCAGGGCCTGGAGCTGTTTAGGATTCTGCAGCGCCAGGGGGCTGGAGAAGTAACAAAAGCACAGTGTTAGGAATCAGGACGGACATGGGCAATTCTGCCACCCTGCGTTAGTCAGGCTTCACTTAGAGTGCTTCATTGCTTCTAGGTAGCAGGGCCCGCAGACTGCGGGGTGTGAAATGCAATGCCGGGCTGGGAAGGGAGCCAGGCGAGGCAGCTCCCAGGGCCTTCCGGGCAAGATGGGGCGCGGGAGGCATCCAGGAGCTGACGCCCACTGCGGGGAGAGCCTTCAGGAGCTGCGGTGGACCACCCCGCACGGAAGGGCTGTGCTGTGTCACTCCACAGGCCGTTCCGTCTGAGTTTACCAGTTCCTTTTTCTTAGGGGCCATTCTGGATTTTTGTTTGTTTGTTTGTTGAGACACGGTCTTGCTACACGGGTTGGTCTTAAACTGACTATGTAGCCCAGGCTGGCCTCCAGGCATCTGCCTGCCTCAGCCTCCTGCTGAGATTACAAGTGTGTGCCACCATGCCCAACTCTAACTCTCTCTTCCTTCACTCCTTTCTTTCTCTTCCTTCCTTCCTCATGTCTGGGAGTGGCAAAGGCATAAAATCGATGAGTCAGAAGGGATTTTGGAGATCATCTAGGCCACCTTATCATTTTCTTTTTTCTGGTACCAGGATTCAAACTCAGGACCTTGGACTTGCCAGGCAGGCAGGTACCTGTACCTCTGAGCTAAATCACCAGCCCATCATTTTCTAGATGTGAAAATAGGGACCTAGGATGGTAGGTGCCTACACAAGGTCATTGTGCTCTTTAACCCTCGGGAGGTGCCTGGAAGCTGTGCTTCCCCTCAGGGCGAGGGCAGTGTCCTCTCCAGGTGGATGCAAGGAGAGTTCAGGTGTAGAGCAGGCTGTGCGTCTGTCTTCTCACGTAACCCAGAACATTAGTGTGAGCTGGGCCTGGCACCCCAGCCGGGAAGGCTGAGGCAGGAGGGTCACGAGTCCAAAGCCAGCTGGGGCTAGAGAGTGGCACTCTGTCACGAAGCAGCCAATCAACCAGCCAACCAAAAGGAAAGCATTAGTTGTATGTAGACCTCGAACCCTTCTGAGGATCCCGGAAGGGCAAGGCTGGTTCCTCCAGGGCAGGCTGCGCCCGGGCGCCCCCTACAGGACGTGTGGGAGGTCGCAGGCCGGGAAGCAGCGCGGGGCTCCAGAGGCGCCCGAAGTCCACCCTTCCTCTGCCCGAGAGCCCTGGAGCCCCTCGGACTGCGCTGCAGGGCTGCTGGGCGCCGTGGGTGGGCGACCTTTCTCAGAGGCGGCTTCCTGGCCAGCGCTGCTCAACTCCTGGACTTCCGAGGACGGCCCGGCTCCCCGCGCCAGCTCAGCCGGCAACCTGTGCCCGGGCCTGGGTTTCCCCCAGCGGTGGGCACCTTTCCTGTCTCCCGCCCCTCATGGTGGCATTGGTGTGGAATCGAGAACCTGCTTCACACCGAGCTACTTCCCCAGCTCTTTTTTTTTTTTTTAAATTGTAAGATGAGGGCTGAGGATTTGGCTTGGTGGATCCACCGCCTGCCTCTCAAGCGCAAGGGCCGGAGTTCGATCCCCGGTACCACCAATAACAAAATTTGAGATGAGGTTGAGGGAGAGAGGGAGGGGTAGGAGTAGGGTTAGAATGGGTTATGAATATATACAAACTCCCCACGACGAGTGTAATCATTATGCACCACAAACGTGCTAATAAGAAAGTGTTTGAGACAGGGTCTCGCTAACTGGCTCAGGAGACTTGAATTTATGGTCCTCCTGCCTCAGCCTCCCAAAGTACCCTTCTCACACAGGCGCGCACCCGCGCGCTGGCTCTTTCTGGTCCTCTAGTTATACCAGCGCGCCCTCTGCTGGACGTAGTCGGGAATACACCCCTCTTCTCGGGGGCGTGGGGAGCTCGCTTGCTTTCCGGGTGCGGGCGTCCCTCGCATCCCTCGCTTCCATCCAGACGGTGCCCTCCTGAGAAGCTGCAGCGGGCGGCCGTGGGTGGCTCGGAGCTGGATTCCCCGCCTCCGCAGGGCAGGGTCCCCAGACTCACTGGGGCGAAGGTGACAAAAGTGCCCGATGGTACGCGGGCGCCTCGCCCCAGCTCACAATGGCTTCAGGTAAACCCGAGGCTCCCTGACCTGCGTCTCTCCAGCCTCGAAAGGCGGAGATCAATCTGCAAACCGCAAGGGTCCACACTTCCTGATTTTTGTTGTTTGGGTTTTGCGCACAGGGTTTGCCTATGCCGTTCGGGCTGGCCTTGAACTCACTATGTGGCTGGCCTGGAAGTTCAGCGATCCTCCTGCGTCAGCCTCCGGAGTGCTGGGATTACAGGCGTGCATGAGCACGCAAGGATCTGTTCATGGTTTGTATCTAAGAAAAACGTGGCTGTGCAGGAGGACAAATACCTTGGAGCTGAAACCAGAGGTGTATATCTAGTGCCTTCAGAGGACGTTCTTTTTTCTCTCAATTTTTCTTTGAAATGTATTTCATTTTATTTTTGTTTTAATTTTTTTTTTGAGATAGGGTCTCACTGTGTGGTCCAAGGTGGCTTTGAACCCACTCCGTAGCCCAGGTTGGCCTCCAACTCGCAGTGATCCTTCTGCCTCAGCCTCCTGAGTGCTGGGGTTGTGGATAGGTAAGTGGATTACATATCTCATAGGCAATTAAACAGGGCAGGCCGTCCAGGAGCTGATGTGGAGGACAATCTGGACACATTCACTGCACCTGTGTGCCTCCCCAGGGGATGAACGGAGGCAGCTGCTGTCTTCAACAGGTACCAGCCACCTGGCTGGAGGGCCAAGGTCTTCCCGGAAAGGTCCCTGGCCCACCCCTTACCGGAAATCATTGTTCGGTCCTTGTACGCTTGCTACGTGACTTGCTTCCCCATTTGATCCCCATTTAATCAATATTACCTAAGTGACTACGTTGTCCTAATAGTATTAGTTGATCATGGTTTTATCCCACCTCACGCCCACCTTGTGATTTCCTATTGCGTCAATATTACCTAAAGGACTGTACTTGTAATTTCATTAGTGACTGTAGTTTTGTCCCACCTTGAACCCACCTCATCTCCTGGCTTTGTCCCATTTTGAGTAGCAGGGTAGATGGGCAGCCATCTTTCCAGGCCCCTTCTGTCTCTCTCAGACAGAAGCTGTCTTTCTCTCAGTAAGTAGATTCAGCTCAGTGGTTCTGCCCCCTGCCTCACAATCTCAAGGACCCGAGTTCTAACCCTGATACCAGAAAACCATTTTTTTTTCTTACTCTTGGGTTCGGTTTTTTTGGTACTGGCGATGGACCTCAGGACCTTGTGCTTGGGAGGCAGGCACCGTGCCCCTGAGCTAAATCTCTGGCCCAAATTTTTCTCACTCTTAACCTCCATTGTTCCTAGGATTTGTTCTTGAGTTTTAGAGGACAGGAACTCTCACTTAGGATACCTAGCAGATTCAGGGGTTCAGCTCTTCTCCCTGGGTCACGTGGGTTGCAGGTGTGTGGCACTAGGCCGGCCTCACACTTTAACTTTAGTTAGTAGGGATTTGGGGCGTGTGAGGGTGCATTTCCTCATGGGCGCCGCTTCGTGCGTCCCTCCCTCCTCCCTCCCTCTCCCTGCCTCTGTTGCTCTTCCCATTTGCAAAAGATCTGCTTCTCTGTTTTCTATCACCTTTTGTTCCCTTTAGTTGTTTATGCTTTGAAGCTTTCTCTCTCTCTCTCTCTTTAAATTAATTTTATCGGTACATTTAAGGTATACAATATAATGACATCTTTGGACATTTGCACCTTTACATAATCCATCTTCGTTATTTTTCCCCACTCCCCTGCCCTCCCTTCAAGCCCTCCAACCCTCCCTATGTACAAAGACTTTGTTTGCATTTGTTCATTTTCTCATATTAATTCCATTCTGTTCTCCCCCCCATTTTGTTTTTGTTTTTGTTTTGGTACTGGGGATCGAACTTGGGACCTTTCGCTTTTGAGGCAGGTGGTGGAATCCCCCCCACTTGTTGAGACAAGGTCTCACTACGTACATAGCCCAGGCTGGCCCGGAATTCACTGCAATCCTCCTGCCTCAGCCTCCCAAGTGCTGAAATCACAAGCGTACCCCACCACGCCCAGCTGAGTTTCATGTAAGAGAAGCTATGCAATACTTAAATTTTGTATCTGATTTCTCTCCCTAAATACGTTCTCAAGGTGCACCCACCTTTAGAAGACATCCTACAATGCAGATTATGTGCCCAGTGTTCTCCACAGCTTTCTCGCAATGAATGCAAATGTCCTCGGCCTCTGTCTTTTGAGGTCACCTCCCTCTGAGGGAAGGCAGTCATGCTGCCAAAGCATAATCCAGCAGGGAAACCTGAGGGTGCTGTGTGGGTGTGAGAATGAGATCTATGCTAAATCCACGGCCCCAAAATAAATTTCTTAATACTCAGCGGAAACCCACCCCACTCCAAAGAATGAACATAGAGTCGGGCGGTGCCGGGGATTTAGCTCAGCCCCGCCCCTGCCTTGCAAGCACAAGGTCGGGAGTCCTATCCCTGCTACAAAAAAAAAAAAAAAAAAAAAAAACATAGAGTCTGCCTTTGAGCATAACATTTGATGATTTAAGTGGAAACACAGAAGGCTGAAGAAATCCCACGATCTGAGCCTGCAGTGTGGACGGCTCCGGGGCCGGTTGTAACTCCGGGTGTTGTGCACTGTGGCCTTCGCCAGCCTGCAGTTGAGAGGGATGAGTGTCCACGGCCATGGGTGGAATACGCAGGAGGATGGGTTGATCTAGCACGGACGAGACCTTCAGCCCAATCCCTCCCCACTGGGGTACAGTTCAGGACCCCGCGCTTGCCAGACAGACACATCACCACTGAGCTACATCCCCGGCTCTATCTGTCCAGTTTTATGTTTTCAGAAATAATCAGCGCTAGCGCCGGGCATCAAGGCACACACTTGTAATCCCAGCACTCTCAAGGCTGAGGCAGGAGGATCGCCACGAGTTCCAGGGCAGCCTGAGCTACACAGTGAGACCCTGTCTCAAAAAAAAGCAAAAAACAAAACAAAAGAACTAAAACGAACAACGTCAGTGCCCCCTACTTCCTCTCTAAGAGTGGCGGAAGGGGGTCGGTGATATAAGCTCACTGATAGAGCAATTTCTGGCCCACACAAAGCCCTGGGTGTGAGCTCTTCATCCACTGGGAAAAAAATGGAAGGAAAAAATAGGTGACTGATACCTTTGCCTTTATTTATTTAGAGGCGATTTTGCTGTTTCCTAGGTTAGTCTTGAATTCCTCAGTCCAAGAGAGCCTCCTGCCTCACCCTCCCAAGTCAGTGGGATTACAGGTGCATGCTTTTGTATTTATGTGCCCACCTTTAGGAAACATTTTAGAGACAGGACCTTGCCATATAGTCCAGACTGACCTTGAACTCACGATCCTCCTGCCTCATCCTCCTCAGTGCTGGGACTACAGGCTGCACCACCACATCTGTTTTTATTTTGGGGGGTGGTTTTGAGTCAGGGTCCCACTATGTAGTTGAGGCTGCCCTGGAACTCACTATGTAGCCCAGGCTGGTCTTGAACTCACAGCGATCCTCCTGCCTCAGCCTCCGGAGTGCTGGGATTACAGACGTGCGCCACCACGCCTGGCTCCACATCTGTTTCTTGTGACGCTTTTAAATGTCAGAGCTGGGCCTTCTGTGTCCGCCGTGGCGTGACAGGCGCGGCCTCCTGGCAGAGGCTCCCAGGGTTCCTCGGGCCACGCCCGCTGGAGCTGGGCCCCCGGGACTGGACTCACAGGTGTCTCAGGTCACATCTCGGTGCTTTGTGACCGCAGCACTTGAACTGAGGCGCGGTCTGCAGTGTCCGCTCCCGGCGGAGTGACTGGGGACGGCGTCCGTGAGTGTGGACGGCAGGTCCCCTGGTCCCTACGGGAAGCAGGTTGTGGGCGTTGCGCGGGGTGAGGGCTGACGGCCTGCAGCTCCCTTCCCCGGTTACAAACCGGGAATAGTAACAGCAGACGTAGTAATAACTGCAGTTATTGTGAAGAAACATGCAGACTGCGTAGTAGATGCTATGCCTAAAGAATTATAGGGCCAGGGATTTAGCTCGGTGGTGCCGCCGCCTGCCTTGCAAGGGCAGTGTCCTGAGTTCGATCCCCGGTACCAAAGAAAGAGAATTGTACTAGACTTTGGCCGGGGACGGAGCTTAGGGACGCTGCGCCTGCCTCGCAAGCACAAGGTCCTGCCTCAGCTCCATCCCCGGTACAAAAAAACAAAACAAAACAAAATCCAAAAGATTTATACTACACTTAATAACTTAATATATACATCGTGTTTGGGGCATAAATACAAAAGGATTATAAATGTACTAATAGCATTAGAAACATAATTATGATAAAATATAATAAATAACAGCTATTATTTAAGGTCTGTTCTGTTTGTTTCCCAGTACCGAGCATTGGAACCAGGGCCTCCGTACTGGGCCGCATCCCCAGCCATTTATTGGTGTTTTATGTCACTTTGAGATAGGGTCTTACTAAGTCACTCAATTGTCCAGGGATTGCCAGGGACGGAACCTGGGGCTTCACACACCCAGGCTGGCCTAGTACCACGAGCCGCGGCCCAGCCCTGATCATCTTCTTCTTCTTCCTTTATTTTCTTTCCCTCTACCTGGTAACCACCAGTAAGTCCACCTTGAAGGGCCATAAACTGACCGAGCACAGAACAATATTCAGTTTCCTGGATCTGGATGTGACTTTATTCTTCAGATATATTTCATATTTGAACTACATGTTCAGTAAAAGACAAAATGATCAGGGCCGGGGATTTAGCTCAGTGGTGCTGCCACCTGCCTCACAAGCGCAAGGACCCGAGTTCGATCCCCGGTACCCAAAAGCAGACAAACGATCGGCTCAAACATTCTTCTCCACCTGTGTTGATGTAGGGCAGCCAGTTATCTAGCTTAGGGAAATACTGCAGTCCCCACCAGTACGTATCTCAAATGGGAGTCGAGTTCTCTAAAATCCCAGAGTGAATGCGAGGAACTGTAGGGAGAATCTATTGAGAGGAAGACAGCTTCTGCCTCAGAGAGACGGAAGGGGTAGGAGAGTGGGCGTGGCTTGCCTGCCCACAGCGCTTCTCAAGGGTATTTTATGGGACAAAGCCAGGAGCTGAGGCAGGTTCAGGGTGGGACGAAACTGCAGTCACTACTAAAATTACAAGTGCAGTCCTTTAGGTAGTATTGATCCAATGGGAAACCGTGAGATGGGACAGAACTATGATCAACCCATAAGACGACAAGGACAGTCAAGCAGGTAATTTTATTTTATTTTATTTTTTTTGGTACCGGGATCAAACTTGGGTCCTTTGGTGTTGGCAAGGCAGGCAGCAGCATCACTGAGCTAAATCTCCGGCCCTCACCCAGATAATTTTCATTAAATGGGGATCCAATGGGAAAACGAGTCACCTAGCAACCGTACCTAGAAGGAACAAGGAATTTCCGGAGAGGAAGTGGGCTGGGGGATGGACGCCTATTTAGAATATCAATCACTGCCTTCCATCTCGGGGAAGGATGTGAGTGCAGTACGTGTTCTCTCTTTATAATGCTGACCTGCGGTGAATGCGCCTTCATTGTCTTTTGTAAGGACTCCTCAGGGCCAGTCTAACTGCCTACAGGACATCTCATTAATTTAGCTGTCTACAATAGCATGACAAAGTAACAATACGACTAATATTCTTTTGTCGGTTTTTTTAATCAGGATCTTGCTATGTAGTTCAGGCTGGCCTTGACCTCACTGTACCCTCCAGGCTCTCCTTGTTTTTGTGGCAATTCTCCTGCCTCAGCCTCTGAGCACTGGGATTATAGGCTGGACCACCGTGTCTGCCCGAGAATTAACATCCAAAAGCTTTTATAAATCGCTAAGCGATGACAACTATTTTAATAGAAAGATGAGGACAAGATGAGGAAACTCATACCAAAAAAGAAACACAAGTGGGCAATGAAATGGCAATAATGTGTAGCTTACAATATTTAATAATGGAGTGACACATTTGCTCATAAAACTGACAACATTCCAAATAACCAGAATATCTGTTGCTGATGAGAATGTGAAAATAGGATCCTTATCCCAACAATGAATGTAACTGTACTGTATCCCTAAAATGTACCAATAAACTCAATTAAAGCTGAAAAAAAAATAGTATCCTTCATCCACTGTGTATGGTTTCATAAACTGACAACGCATTAATAAGAAGAGTGCTTGTTTTTGGAGGAAAGTGTGTACATACCACCAAAAAAAAAAAAAAAAGCCTTAAAAAAGCCAGCATGTGGACCCTACTGAAACAAAAGAAATAATTGATTGAAAGCACTGTTTCTGGCCGGGCATGGTGGCTCACGCCTATAATCCTAGCACTCGGGAGGCTGAGGCAGGAGGATCACTGTGAGTTCGAGACCAACCTGGGCTACATAGTGAGTTCCAGGGCAGTCTCAACTACATAGTGAGACCCTGTCTCAAAATAAAACAAAAAACAAGTACTGTTTCTGTGTAGTGTGACAGTAATGATTTGAAAAAAAACAAAACGACATATTGGGAATCAAAGCAGTTTTAAATGCAAAAGGGGTCATCCTGGAAATAGGAAGTGATTTAGTCAAGTTCATCACTTCTCGGGCACTCCTTTTCTGATGGTCTCAGTTTGGATAAGGGGACCTGAATTTTGCTGCTTTTGCTGGTAGATTCCTAGAAGCAAAACTGAGTGGTATCCTATGAGAAATACTGATAGGACCTTTATCTAGATAAGGTTCTATAGGACATTCTGAAATAAACTTTGAAATAAAGAAATAAAGAGTTTTAAAAAACAAAAAAAGTTGTGCACACCTCTAAGCCCAGCTACTTGGGGGGCTAAGGCAGAAGGATCAAGTTCCACATCAGCCTGGGGAATTTAATGAGATTCTGGGTCAAAATAAAACAAAGCAGGCCTGAGGATGCAGCTCGGTGGTTCCGCACCTGCCTCACATGCGCAAGGTGGTGAGTTGGATCCCCAGACCAAAATTAGATAAATAAATAAGTGAAACAAGCCGGCAGCGATATAGGTCAGTGTTGTAGTGCTTGTCTAGAGTTCTGGGTTCGAACCTCAGCACCACCACAAGGCCAAAGTACCTAAGGCAAAAATATGCAGGTTCTCTGATGTAACTGTCATAAGGAATCCACTTGTCAACAAAAAACAAGCCCTTTGTTGCGAGAGAAAGAAAAGTTTATTCCAGTTAACAGAGACTGGAAATGGGGAGATTTTAGTTTATCACACCTGTCTGTAGACGGGATGGGGAGCTCTCACGGGTCCCTCTGCCGGCCCGAAGGGCACAGCCCGGGCTGCGGTGGGCAGAGTGTATTTTGAGCAGGGGCAGCAGCACAGGCTGAGAATAGACCTGGGGAGGAGATGGGGGAGGGCAGGAATGTTTTCCGAGTGAATGCCAAGCAGCCGAGGGCCGGAAACCTGGACTTCACTGCTGGGCGCATGAAAACTCACTCTGACCTTGGACAAGACTAAATCCTCTTGGCCAAGTTTCTAATGTGAATCTTGCTGGTGCAAGGCAGGGCAATCTGGGGACTAATGAGAAATCAGTAAACATAATCCACATCACCGAAAGGGCCGCTGATGTTAAATCCCCATCCCAAGTACTGTGGAAAGAAACCCCAAATCCAAAACCTGCACTGAAAACTTTACATAACAGCCTTAGAAAGGAGACTTTTTTTTTTTCCTTCCTCTACTTTTTTTTTGGTGACACTGGGGATTGAATCCAAGGTCTTTCCGCTGAGCTAAGAAAGGAAACTCAAGTTCTGGTGCTGGTCTCTGTCACCCTGAGCTGGTTTGACACAAGACACCCAAGGGTGGTCTCTGCAAGCTTTTCACCAATGAGCTCACCTCATGGTCAAACAAAATGTGAAGCTCCAATTTTATTTTCTCTTTCTGTTTTTTTTTTTTTTTGTTCTGGTGCTGGTCTCTGTCACCCTGAGCTGGTTTGACACAAGACACCCAAGGGTGGTCTCTGCAAGCTTTTCACCAATGAGCTCACCTCATGGTCAAACAAAATGTGAAGCTCCAATTTTTTTTTTTCTTTCTTTTTTTTTTTTTTTTTTTGATACCAGGGATCGAACTTAGGTCCTTGTACTTGCAAGGCAGATGATGGAACCACTGAGGTAAATCCCCAGCCCTCTTTTTAGTCTTTTTGAGACAGGGTTTCACTATGTAATTCAGGCTGCTCTTAACTCACTATGTAGTCTGGGCTGGCCTCGAATTTGCAGCAATGGATCCTCCTGCCTCAACCTCCCAAGTGCTGGGATTATAGGTGTGTGCCACCAGTCTGGTTCCAAATGTTCTGGTTAAAGTCCATGCCTTGTCTCATGTTGAGCTCACAGACTAGTACAGTGACAGACGTCTCTGTAGGTGGAAGCATTAAATGTGTGGTGAATGCGAGGCCAGGCATGGTGGCATACTCCTGTAATCCCAGCACTCGGGAGGCTGAAGCAGGAGGATTGCAAATTTGAGTGTAGTCTGGGTGATTTAGGGAGACCTTGTCTAAAAAAATAAAAAAATAAAAAACAATAAAAACCCCAAAACAAACAAGCAAGCAAACAAATGTAGCTGAGGATGTAGTTCAGTTGAAGGCCCTGCATTCAATCTGTAGTACAAAAAAGAGGCTCGCTTTTTTCTTCTTCATTTATTTGCTGTGACCCTTCTTCAATGGAGTTCACATTCATAAGCTACACGAGAAGCTGTAAAGAGTTCCATTCTTTTCCTTCTCTCTCTTCTAAAATGCAATTGCAGCAGCTAAATTTAAGACTAGTGAATTTACACCTCATTGCCAAGTTGATATCTGGCCAATGGCAAAAAGTTTTTTCTTTGTTTATTAGTTGCTAGGTAGAAAAGGGCCCTGCATAGCTATCACCTGACACCCTCCTCACAGCAGGCAGCCTGCTCTGCTGACCACAGCTATTTTTAAAAAAAGATCATTCTCATAAAGATAGATGAGACCATCTTTGTTTTGTTTTGTTTTGGTACCAGGAATCGAACTCTGGCCCTTGCGCTTGCGAGGCAGGTGGCGGGGAGCCAAATCCCTGGCCCGATACAGTCTTTTTTATTTTATTTATTAAAATTTTTTTTTTTAATTTTCAGTGTTTGTTATTTTTTAAAAATTTTATTCATTTATTTTTTGGTACCGGGGATCAAACTCGGGTCCTTGCGCTTCCGAGGCAGGCGGCCGAACCACTGAGCCAAATCTCTGGCCCCGTATTTTTATTTTTTGAGACAGGGTTTCGCTATGTAGTTCAGGCTGGCCTTGAACTCACTCTAGCCCTTGGCACAGTCCTCCTGCCTCAGCCTTCCAAGTGTTGTGATTATAAGTGTGCACCTCCAAGCCAGGTTCCCCTGAATATTTTCAGTCAGCATTTGGTTGAACCTGAGGGTGGACAGGGTGTGCGGATTCTCAGATCTCAGCCCGGTTGGACTGGGAATGGATGTCTTGCAGGGCTGAGAACAGGACCAGGTGAGCACGCACGCAGGAGACAGGTGAGAGATGAACTTGGAAGGGGCTGGGGGGATTTTCTGTGTGTACCAGTGTTTCACATTTGCCAATAAGAAGTTACATAAACAGATTTAACAGCAGCCCATTATCAGTGATTGTACCTACTCTAGCCAGTGTGGTAACACAGGACTGTAATCCTAGCACTCAGGAGGCTGAGGCAGGAAGAACTTGAAACCAAAACAAACAAAAATTCTTGTAGGAGCTCATCTCTTGAAAGTGTTCTGGAGAATCAAAATTCTTTTCTCAGATAGTTTTTACCTTTGTGCGTCTGAAGCATGTCAGGTGTTTTCTGTTGCTGCCTCATATCTGTCCTGGCAGCCTGGGTGGTGGAGGGGGTGCGCCCGCCTGGGGCCTCTCCGGGGTCTGCATGGCTGCCCTTGATTACCACTGGGCAGCACGGAGGTCAGGGCACTGGTTTTTCTTACCGTGGTTGGGGACGCCAGGCTGGCCTGAGCTGTAGACGTTTTTGTAAACCATACCGCGACGCTGATATCCTAAATGGCCATCCTGGAACGGTTGCCAGCAGTGATCCACACGCACAGCCCATCCTTCAAGATCCTGGTCGCTGGCGGCTTCTTGGGATTAGGACCCAGTCTGTGGTTTTTTGTTTTTTTTGCGGTACCAGAGATCAAACTTGGGACCTTGCGCTTGTGGGGCAGGCCCAGTGCCAATGAGCTAACCCCCCCTTCTTTTTTTTAGGTCTGTGGTCTTTCTCCTGAGGTGGCAGCTCCAGGGTGGGCAGAGCAGGGACAGTGAAGGATGTTAGTCTTTTGTTTTGTTTTGTTTTTTTACCAGAAATCGAACTCAGGGCCTCTCGCTCTCCAGGCAGCTGCTGCGCCGCTGAGCTAGATCCCTGGTCCGAGAGCTGTATTTTAAATCGACACAAACCCCACCTCTATCTGACAATACTTTAAAAAGTTTTTGTTCTCCATATAAAAGTTGTGCTTATTTTGTTCCCCTGAAGACTCTGTAAAAACTTGGAGGATTTGAAGACCACTGAGAAAAGAAGTCTTACTCTACTCACTTGTCCTTGCTTGTTAAACAACAAACACCACCTGTCTGCTGAGGAACCTCACACCTGTAATTCCAGCTAGTCAGAGGCTGAGGTAGGGGGATCCCAAGTTTGCGGCCAACCTGGGCAATTTAGATTCACCCTGTCTTATAATAAAATGAAAAGTGCTCAGTGGTTGAGCACTTGGATTAAATTTTTTTTTTTTTTTTTTTGTAGTGGGGATTGAATTCAGGACCTTGTGCTCCTGAGCTAAATCCCTGGCCTTTGATGCATCCTTGAGGCCTTGGAACCCAGCACTGCAAACAAACAAAAAACAACATTAGAAACCAGAAAATGAGCTGAGGATTTAGCTCAGTGGTTCTGCTGCCTGCCTCAAAAGTGCAAGGTACCGAGAGTTTGATTCCTGGTACCAAACCAAACCAAACAAAAAACAAAGAATGCACCCCCAGGCGGCGTGGCCAAGCCTGTAATTCCAGCCCTCGGAAAGCAGAAGCAGGTGACTCTCAAGTTTGGGGTCAGCCTGGCTTACATAGTGAAAGGGAGGTCAGCCTGAACTAGGTGGCCAGATCCTGTCTCAGAAAACCAGCCAACTGCCAGCCGGGGAGGCGCACACCTGTCATCCTAGCACTCAGGAGACTGAGGCAGGAGGATCACAGCAAATTCAAGGCCAGCCTGGACTACGTAGGGAGACCCTGTCTAAACAAACAAACAAACAAATCCCAAAGCCTAAACCAGCCAACCAAGCAAGCAACCAAAAAACTTGTCATGAGTCCCAGTGAAACCGAGTTTGTTCTTATTCAGTAGTGGTGGTGGTGGTGGTGATAGGGGGAATTCGTTTTCTCTTTTGAAATGTCAGTTCAGCCATTTGAATCTAGATCTCTGTGATCAGTGGCAGTCTGTTAGACGTTTATTATATCATTTGTCTTTTCCCTGAACTTCTGGGTCTGGATGATGATCACGGTAGAGAATCTCAATGATAGCTTTGAATTCATGGTAAGAAGCTTTTTCCTTTCATACCCTCCGCAACCACTTCCCGATCCTCTTCCCCCTCCTCTGTACCGGGATGGAGCCCAGTTCTGAGCTACATACCCAGCCCTTCTTTTTATACTTAAGTCTTTTATTTATTTGGAATATATTTTGTTAACATGCCAAACGCAGCAGGAATCCCTTCTCTCTCTTCTTGGTACCAGGGACTGAACTCAGGGTCTTGCACTTGCCAGGCAGGCACTGCGCCGGCCACTGAGCTGCATCCCTGGCTCCCTTGTTAAGGTTTGTTTTTCATAAGGGCGCTCAGTTATCCCAGTGTCAGCGCATCTATCTTTTCTTGCTTATTTGGAGATCTGCTGTTGCCTTTTCCATGTACTAAATTCTTGCACAACTTTATTTCTAGACTGTGTGCTGTTTTGCATTTTGTTTGTTTGAGACAGGGTCTCGCTCTGTAGTCGAGACTGACCTGGAACTCACTGTGTAGCCCAGGCTGGTCTCGAACTCACAGCGATCCTCCTGCCTCAGCCTCCCGAGTGCTGGGGTTACAGGCGTGCGCCACCACGCCTGGCTCTGTGTGCTGTTTTATTGGTGATGTCAAATGAATCTATTTTGAAGGGATTTTTATAAAATAACTAAGAATTGGTTGGAACAGTATTTCCTACCATTTTAGACAACTAAAGTAATAAAAGGAGTAAGAAAGTGGCACTTTGATTTAAAACTCCCTGCAGGCCTTTCGTTATGCACAGTGTTTTGAGCCCACGCTCTTCTCAGTGAGAAGAGGTCCCCAGTGGCGAGCAGGGAGCAGGGACAGCTGCTGCCCTCCAGCCTGGCCCGTAGTGAGAGCCTAGCTTTTCCTCCAAGTGCGTGTGGGGGGGATTGGTCTCAGGGCTTCCCTAAGACTAGACAAGTACTCTTCCACTGAGCTCACCCCCAGCCCTCAAAGAACAGACAAACAAACAGCATAGCTGGGCACAGTGCTTCCTGCCTCTAACGCCAGCCCTCTGGGAGGCTGCGGAGCGGGGGGTCATAATTTCAGCCCACGCGGGGTTGAATTTAGTGAGATCCTGTTTCAAAATAAAAAACGTGAAAGGGTGAGGGGTTTATGTCAGTGTGAAGGCACTGGGTTCAGTTCCTAGTGCTCAAAAAAAAGAAAAGAAAAGAAAGAAAAAAAAGAAAAATAGGGCTGGG
This sequence comes from Fukomys damarensis, assembly GCF_012274545.1. Classification (NCBI taxonomy): domain Eukaryota; kingdom Metazoa; phylum Chordata; class Mammalia; order Rodentia; family Bathyergidae; genus Fukomys; species Fukomys damarensis. The sequence goes on from NW_022900917.1 coordinate 41,094,686, forward strand.
TTTTAGCTTAGTGGTTCTGGAGTTTGATTCCTGGTACCAAAAAAATAAAAAATAAAAAAAAATAAAGCTCCATTTGTCTGTGTTAGTGAAAAATTGTTCCTATGGGAACATTATACTTGAAAACAAACTATTTAATATCTGTTTTAGTAACTGCCTTTCTTGTTTTCCATTTTGTCACTTAGTATTTAATAATATTTATATGAAATTACTGTTATCAGCATTATGTTTTTGTACTTTATTATTATTTTTTTAATTTAAAAACATTTTTTGGGTACCAGGGATGGAGCTTGGGACCTTCTGCTTTCGAGGTGGGCAGCGGCACCACTGAGCTAAATCTCCAGCTTATTTTTATTTTTGGTACCGGGGATTGAACTTGGGCCCTTGTGCTTTGAGTCAGGAGGTGGAACCACTGAGCTAAATCCCCAGCCCTTGTACTTTCTTGTTAAAGTTGAAACTTTCCAGTAAGTCTCCATTTACTGTTTTTCAAGTCACAGACTTTCAAATTATGTTAAAACTTTTATAACATAAAAGTTATTATTTTATTCATGTTTTGTTTGAGACAGAGTCTCACTATGTAGCTCAGGCTGGCCTCAAACTCACTGTGATCAAGCTGGGCGTGGTGGTGTACACTTGTAATCCCAGCATTTGGGAGGCTGAGGCAGGAGAATCATTGCGAGTTTGAGACCAGCCGGGGCTACACAGTGAATTCCAGAGCAGTCTGAACTGCATAGTGAAACCCTGTCTCCAAAAACCAAAACAAGCAAAACAAACAAGAACAAAAAACTCACGCTGATCCTCCTGCCTCAGCCTCCCAAGTGCTGGGATTACACCATGACCAACTCTATCTTATCCACTTTTAAGTGCATGCAGAACATCCTCACCGCTGTGTATCTGTCACCACCACTGGCCATTTACTTTTAAAAATAAATGTACAGTTTGTCTTTAAAGAGCCAGAGATAAGCTTGAAGACAGTTTGTCAAATGCCCGCGAAGCAAACGCCAGTCAGTGATTTGAAGCCGGTGTGCGGAGTCTCTGGAACATAAATGTGTTCTATAAAAGGAATCTGTTTCTTGGCTCTAAATGCTTATACATCCAGTCTGGCCATTTAGAAATTGATCTAAAAACTGGTTCTGCGACTCAATTCAGCATGAGGCCAGAGACCAAGCTGCGGCCTCTGCCCTGGCTTACGTCAGGGTTCCGTTCGGAAGACGTGGCCTTCGTGCCAGGCCTACAACTTTGCTTTTTGGAGGACGTTCTCCTAAAGTTATTCAGAGCAATGGGGAAGTGCTTCCGTCAGGCCTTCTGAATGTGTGTCCCCAGCCTCCCGTCACCTCGGTGCAGGTGTCACTCTTCCCAGAGGAGCCAATGGGCCTGGAATATACTTTCCTTCTGTGCACAGACAGATGCCAGTGGCCCTCTGGACAGAAAGGTGCAGTGGGCCATGCAGGCCAGGCCCTGAGAGCCACCCTTCTGGGCGCAGGCATGTTGAAAAGTGCAGTGTGGCCATTTTTACTATGTTCTTCCTACCCAGAAGCAAGGGATGTCTTTCCATTTTCTGACACCTCTTTGATTTCATTTTTCAGAGAAGAACCAACATGAGCCAGGCATGGTGTCACATGCCTGTAATCCCAGCACTAGGGAGGCTGAGGCAGGAGGATCCCTGTGAGTTCAAGCCCAGCCTGGTACATAGAGTTCAGCCTGGGCTACATAGTGAGCTCCAGGTCAGTCTCAACTACATAGTGAGACCCTGTCTCAAAAACCCAAACCAAAACAAAACAGAGACAGGATCTTACTAAGTCACTAAGTTGCCCAGGCTGGGCTGGAATGTGTGATTCTCCTGCCTCAGCCTCTCAGAGATCTGGCATTACAGGCATGGACCATTATACCGAGCCAGAAAGATTAATTTTGTGTAATCTCAGAACTAAGAACAAGTCTTTAATAAAGTGAGCTCTCGGAGAAAACCCTGACATGCTTCATCTCACCGGGCAGCTCATCCCTTGTGGAAGAGTTGATATCAACAGATGATTTCTCTGTTAGCTGGCTTTCCCTATTATAAAACAGTACCTGAGATAATCAACCTAAGAAGAGAAAAGGTTTACTTTGCTTCACAATTTTTGTGGTTTCAGTCCATGGCCTACCGGCCCATCACTTTCGGGCCTGTGGGAAGTAGCACATCACACTGGAAGCCAGGGCAGTTGAAGCCCCTTCCCCTCCTGGCCAGTGAGAAAAGAGGGAGCGGAAGGGGTGGGGACCCACAATGCCTTCGGAGGACACACACCTAACGCCTAACTTCCTCCTGCTGGGCTCCACCTCCTACAAGTTCCAGACCTTCCTATCATGCTAGACCAAGCCTTTGACACGTGGACTTTGGGGACACATTTTAGATTCAAACTAGCAACCTCCCTGACTTCCAGGTCCTAGCCCTCCTCTCTGGATGTACACAGTGTCAGTCTTTCAGACGTTTGAGGATACCAGCCATGGCCGCCTTGTCCAAAGGGCAAACGTTTCCAAGTCCTTTGATGCTCCGTTGACTAATAGGCAAAGGATATAAATAAATAATGTGGGCAATTAAGGCCCTAAGCGATTGCTGCTGTTTAGGACTGAGCAGGCATTCGATGGATGTGTGGTATCTGTTTTCCATCTAGTTTCCCACACAGGAAGAGAAAGTCGGAGACAAAACATGTCGTCCCCATAAATGGATTTCAGGACTCGACACTGGGCCTCTAGTTTGGAATTGAGGCAGGCTGAGGAATTTAAATGCACACCCAGATCTGGATCTCATAACTCAAGCATTAACATCATTTCTTTAAGAGAGATATGGATTTAAAGGACAAATTCATGTTCAAAGCTTCAGGGCTTTAAAAAAAATCTGGCGCCGGGGATTTAGCTCAGTGGTTCAGCCGCCTGCCTCGCAAGTGCAAGGTCCTGAGTTCGATCCCCGGTGCCCCCCAAAATATCTGGCTCTGTTCATTATGATTAATGAGTGCCAGAGAGACTATTTCTGACCGCTTCGGCAGCCCATACACTGACGTAACAGGTAATTTAGAAATAATATTTATGAAAGAGCCTAGCACAGTATTTGTCTATTCACTAAAAGTTTTTTTCTTTTCCTTTCTTTCTCCCTAACTTTCCCTTCTTACTTCTGTTTTCCTTCCTATTTCACTCACTTAAGAGAGTATCGCTTGGGTTAGTTATATATCTCCCTTATGACAAAGCTCCGGTTCCGTTGGTAAGTGTCTGGTTCCAACTTGGTAGTCCTTTGACCCTTACTTTTGTCCAATGACGAAAATATGCCCCATGAAGTTGTGTTCTCCAAGAATGTTGTTTCATAGGTTTTTGGTCATATTGGACGTCAAGCTCCTAAATACAGCAGGCCAAGTCTTTCCTTCTTTCTCTGTGTCTGTCTCTCCCTCTTTCCCTCTCCCTCTCTCGCTTCCGTCCTTCCTTCCTTGTCTCTCTCTCTCTCTCTCCCTCCCCCTGACACGCCACTCTCTTCTCACTATGTAGCTCTGCCTTGCCTTGAACTCTCTGTGTGGACCTGAGCAGCTGTGATCACAGGCTCGTGCCACCACACCCCACAACAAAGTTTTGGGAAAAGGTTAAAAAAAAACAAAGTTCAGCCACGTGTGGTGAAGGCTTTGCTGCCACCAGAGGTTACATGTTTCTGGATGTTGAGAGGAAATAATTGTGATGTGACAAAAACAGCTACAGAGACCTCAGGACCTTGTGCTTGCCAGGCAGGCGCGGTGCCACCGAGCTAAATCCCCAGCCCAAGAGATGTTTATCAACATCCAAGCACAAAGTTAAGAGACTTCCAAATGTTTAATTAACCATTGGTCAAACCAATGTTTTTCATTTCTACCCCTTTACTTTAGAGACTGGAGAGCTTCCAAAAAAAAAAAAAAAAATTGGGGTGCCTGGGCCCCTGCGCTAGATGAAGAATCAAGTGGCGTGGGGGGGGGGGACCAGCAGATAATCATCACATGCACCTAGGCTGAGATGTGTGGGACAAACATGTTCCTCCGTCAGTCATATGACAGAATACTGCAGAGCCATTCAAACAGTGCCATGGAAGAATATTTAATGGCAAAGAGAAATGTTCAAGGTATACCAGTGTGCAAGAAAAACAACAGATAACAGTTTAATATATATAGAAAACATGATTTTCATGATTCTAGCTTTTTTTTTGTACTGAGGATGGAACCCAGGGGCTCACATATGCTAGGCAACTGCTCCAGCACTGAGCTACATCCCCAGCCCTTTTTATTTTTATTTTTTATTTTCAGAGAAGGTCTTGCTAAGTTGCCCAACATAGGCTCAAACATGAACTTTCTGCCTCAGCCTCTCAAAGTGCTGGGATTTTAGGTGACTGTGCCTCTCTCTGATTCCAGTTTTATAAGAATGAAATTTTATCTCTGCTTACAATTCCTGCACAGGTATATTCCAAAAAGCTAACAGTGGTTGGCTCTGATTATTTTTTCTTCTTTCGGTACTGGGGATCAAAATCTGGACCTTGCGCTTATGAAGCAGGTGGTGGAACCTATTTTTTCTTCTTAATGCTTATTTTTATTTCTCAGATTTTCTACTATAAACACATTTCATTGGTAATAAAATAAAAATGAGTTACTTTAAAAGGAGCTTTGCCAGGCATGGTGGCACACTCCTGTAATCCCAGTACTTGGGATGCTGAGGCAGGAGGATCACTGTGAGTTCGAGACCAGCCTGGGCTACATAGTGAGTTCCAGGTCAGTCTCAACTACATAGTGAGACCCTATCTCAAAAATCAAACTAACAAAATAAAAGGAGCTTTATTGGGCACACACCTCTAATCCCAGTTAGTTTGGAGGCTAAAGCAGGAGAATTATAAATTTGAGTCTAGCCTGGGTAATTTAGTTAGACCCTGTCTCAAAATAAAAACTAAAAAGAGTTGGGGATTTAGTTCAGTGTAAAGGCCCAGAGTTTACTCCCCAGTACTGCAAGAAAGGGGGGAAAAAGAGGTAAAAGAGGTTTCTCAGGTATTTCTGAAGCTTTGCCAGAACACATCAATTTATTAATGATTTATGTGAAATAGAAAGAGAGAAAGCCTGGATGACATACCTAAATTATGTAAATGGAGCTTAAACTGTTTCAAAACCAGAGCCCTATAGTTCCACAGTTCTTGAACTTTGCTACCTGGGCCTGATTCTGATTTGAGAGGTCACGAAAGAGACCAGAAACCAAGATGACACTATTGCACTGCTGGCTTGCAGCCCACACCTTTGAAACACGGAACTGCAAAAGTAATCAGCTGCTTCAGGAATATGCAGTGGTCCCTTCATCTGCTGGGGCTTTTCATAGGGCTGGATCTAGGGTGTGTGGATCTGGATTAAAGAAGGGTGTGTGGTCCTAAATTAGTCCACTGATTGGTTTATCAACGTTCTGGGTGTGGATACTAGGTGGGTCCTCTCTGGATGTCAGGGACATCACCTGAAAAGCTTGTAGCCTGGATGAGATCAAAGGGAAAGGGAGGCCTTGCTGCTTGCTGCTTGCTGCCTCCTGCCTGCCCTGCCATAGACGGTTTCTCTTCTGCCCCCTCTGCCATGCCGCCTTGCTTTGGAGCCAGCCAACTATGGACTGAATCCTCCACATACTGAGAGCTGGAGTAAACCCTTCCTCTTTAACTTGTGGGTATTGGGTGTTTTGCTCCAGCAATGAGAAAGGTAACTAAGATACCCAAATTACCCTGAAACTATGGGTAGTACTAGACATTGTATAGATAGATGTTCCTTAACTTGCAATGGGGAGATGCTTTGAGAAATGTATGATATGTGAGGAAAATCCAAATAAGTTGAATACATTTAATACTCTGATAAATCCATTGTAAAGCTAATTTTTTTGGGGGGGGTACCAGGAATCAAAAAAATTTAAGGGAAGTCTTAAAAAGTTATGGACTGTCTGTATATACTATTATTTTTGTGATCATAAATATACAAAGCTCCATTTAGAGATTCAGCACAGTAAGAGACGAACAACAACTCTAACAATAAAAATAAAACAACCCTAACAATTGATTAAAACTCTTTTCCGGGCCGGGGATTTAGCTCAGCGGTTCGGTGGCCTGCCTTGCAAGCATGAGGACCCGAGTTCGATCCCCGGTACCAAAAAAACCCAAAACAAACTAAAACTTTTTTCCTGGAAGTTTTCATTTAATATTTCACGTCCTGGTGACCGTGGGGAGCTGAAACCTTGGCAAGCAGAGCTGTGAACAAGGGATGGGGGTCTACTATATTCTTGTGGAAGCAAATCGCAAAATAGGTTTCGCGTAGTGTTCGGTATTCTATTTAGTTGAGTGTGGTGGTGGACACCTATATTCCCAGCCCCCTGGGTTGGAACCCAGGTCCTCAGGCTATTAGGCAGGGGCTCTCCCACTGAGCTACTAGGTTCCACGGTTCCCTTTCATTTGTAAACAGCCTCTACCTCAGGAAACACTCTGACACCTGCTGTGAGTTTCCTCACCTTCCTTCCACAGGAGGCTTAACCCAGGATCCCAGACCAGTGGCTTAAACAACAGACGGAACACAGGCATTTAGTTTACAATGCTGAGGTGAAGGGTCTACAGTCAAGGTGTAGCAGTCTCTGGTTTCTGGTGAGTGCTGTGGGAGGGAAGGAGAGAGAAAGGACAGGTGAGCAAATGAGTGACATCTCTCCTCACAAGGACGCTAATCCTGTCACGGGGCCCGCTTTTATGTCCTCATCGAGCCCCGGATTTAGCTCAGGGGCACCTTGCCTGCCTCTCAAGCACAAGGAACTGAGTTCAATCCCCAGTACCAAAAACAAAAAACCCTACTTATCTCCCAAATGTATCTCCGCAGCCCTGCAAAATCATCAGCTACCGTATTCATTTCCCGTCCCATGCTCATTTTTCTGTGGCGTCTGCTTTTTATCAAAGCAGCTGCCAAAAACCTAGCTTTGCTAAGCTATGACACATTAAAAGGAACATAGCTATCTAGTGTTAAAGGTGTGAACTGCTTCAAGTTAGCAGTTTGCCTGGTGTCTGGCAGATAGTAAGTGTCTATCGAAAATTTAAAATATCCTGTGCACTCACTGTGGTGTCCCGGGGTGTCTGGGTGCACGGTTTAAGAACATTATTAATTTGTTAGGTACTTTTGTTCCACAAGTAAGTAAAAATTAGTCTTCTCTTCTTTCTCCTTCCCTGTTCCTTCTTCTGATTTTACATAACACCTCACTATGAGTTCAGGCTGACCTTGAACTCATGATGTGGCCTGAGCTGGTCTGAAGCTCACTGATGCTCCTGCCTCTGCCTACTGAGTGCTGGGGTTACAGGCATGGGCCATCACACCTGGCAGTGTTATCATAATTTTTTTTTTCTTTAGGCTTTTTTTTTTTTTTTTGGTACTGGGGATCGAACTTGGGACCTTGTGCTTGCGAGGCAGGCAGAGGAACCACTGAGCTACATATGCCGCCCTTATAATTTTTTTTTTCTGGTAACAGCTTTATTGTGGTGTCATTCACACGTCATACAATGAACAAATTTAGACCGTACAATTCAGAGGCTTTTAATTCACAATTGGGTGGGTGAACATCACAATTTTAGTTTACCTCTTTTGGCACTGGGAATCGAACTCAGGACCTTGTGCTTATCAGGCAGGCGTGGTGCTACTGAGCTAAATCCCTGGCACAAAACATCGCGATTTTAAAACATTTTCATTACCCTATAAAAAACCTCCATACCTAAAAGGAACCCTTCTCCACTGTTGGTGGGAGTGTAGACTGGTGCAACCACTGTTGAACCCTTCTCCACTGTTGGTGGGAGTGTAGACTGGTGCAACCACTGTGGAAATCAGTGTGGAGGTTTCTTAAAAAACTAAAACTAGAAGGGCTGGGGGTTTAGCTCAGTGGTGCCATGCCTGCCTTGCAAGCATAAGATCCTGAGTTCGATTCCTGGTACTGCCAAAAAAAACCAAAAAAACCCTAAAACTAGAGGTTCCATTTGACCCAGCTATACTTCTTGGTGTCTTCCTGAAAGAATTAAAAGCATCATACCACAGTGATGGTACGATGTTTATAGCAGCACAGTGTATAATAGCTAAATCTTGGAAACAGCCCAAATGCCCATCGACTGATGAGGGATAAAGATTTTTTTAATATAAAATGGAGTGCTACTCTGCCATAGAGAAGGATGAGCTTTGGATATTTATACCTGAATGGATGGACTTGATAAATAAATTGGACACACATGTTTAAATACTGCACTGTTTCTCTAGTGTGAGAAATCAAAGATGGGAATAAGAACTGAAATGTTTAGTGGATGTTGGGAAATGGGGAGAAGGTATTCAAATGGGAAGGGAAACAAGGGAGGAGGGGGGGGAAAGGAAAGGACGAGAAAAAGTAAGTGAAAATAGAAGAAAAAAATAGAAACAAAGCTTTTGCACATAGGGAGGGGAGAGGGCTTGAGGTGGGGAATGGGATAAAATAAAATAAAGTTTATTTGTTTTTTTTTCTTTTTCTTTTTTATTGAGGTTATTGGTACAATCTAGATATACAGTACAGTTACATTCATCATTGGGATTCTGTACCTTTACATAATAGGTCTTGATTCTCATTTTTCCCCTTGTCCCTGCCCTCCCTTCACCCCCTCCTACTCTCCTCATTTACAAACACTTTATTTCCATTTTTTCAGCTTCTCATATTTTTTTCCTCTCCCTTATTACCTTTCCCCTACCCTTCCCACTTTCCCTACACCTTTAGCCCTTTACTTCCTATTTCACATTATTAATTATCTCATTAGGATCCTGTGTACTATTGTAGTTTTTCACACCAAAGAAACTATTCAGTATTTCAGTTAAAGAAATCTCTGTATGAATATTAAAAATAAGGGAATCCTAAAATAAAACTAAAAAGGAAAGTAAAAGAGAAAAGGCAATGATGTA
>NW_022900917.1:41105801-41106288 GCF_012274545.1 Fukomys damarensis
CCCTAGCTTCTGTGTCTGTAATGACCCACGGACATTCTCATCTTCATAACATCAGAGAAAACAGGCTCATCAAATCAACCGCAATGCTTTACCCCAACTGATACAATCAGCAACACATTAAGATCAGGCACAACTTGGACACTGACCACCTGTGGTAGTCACTAGTCTATCACCCTTAGATCATTTGAATTAAATTGAAATCAAGAAGTAGTCCAGAACATGTCTGCAGTGAACAAACTTTTCAGTATAGTATATTTACCATTTAATGGCTCAGACAGAGTGAGGATGCAAGACCCCTGATCTCAGTTAGCTGATTGCTGAACTCCATGATGCTGACTGACCTCGGGCTGCAAGTCCCAGATTGAGTTCCCCATCCTTCTGAATGGTTGAAGTCCACAATGTTCTATTACAGGTTTCCCACGCCCTTTCTTTAAAGATGTTCAAAGTTGGGAACTCAGAAAAATACCCTTGATGACCACCTCTTTCT
>NW_022900917.1:41106342-41115551 GCF_012274545.1 Fukomys damarensis
GGGGGGGCAGGGGGGATTATGGGGGTTCAGGGGCGCCCACGTGGCTACCTTCCTGGCACTTGAGTGACGACTGCTGGGTTGGGAGCAGGCGTGGTTCTCCTTTCCGCGGTGGATCGGGGCCGGCCTACCTCCCAGCGCTTGAGCGATGGCGGCTGGGTTGGGAGCAGGTGTGGTTCTCCTAAAGTTTATTTTTATTGTTTTTGTTTTGTTTTTTTGAGACAGGGTCTCACTATGTAGTTGAGACTGACCTGAAACTCATTATGTAGCCCAGGCTGGTCTCAAATTCAGCAATCCTCCTGCCTCAGCCTCCCGAGTGCTGGGATTACAGGAGTGTGCCACCATGCCTGGCAATAAAGTTTATTTTTAAAAGCCCCATACCTGGGGTTGGGGATTTAGCTCAGTGGTTCCAGCACCAGCCTTGCAAGCACAAGGGCCTGAGTTTGATATCTGGTACCAAACGAAAAACAAAAAACAAAACCCATACCTGTTAGTACTCACTCCTGTTAGTACTCCCCCCAAGCCTGCAAGGTTCTACCAGTTATTCCTCTATATTCTGAACATTTCATAGACATGAAATAATTACATGTGACTTTTTGAATTCTGGATTATTTCACTGTGTAATGTTTTCTAGATTCATCCATGTTGTAGCATGTACCAGAATGCCACTCTTTTTTAGGGCTGAGTAATATTCCATTATACGGATAGCCCAGGAGAAAAATTTTTTGAGGCAGGGTTTTGCTGCGTAGTTCAGGCTGGCCTTGAACTCACTATGTTGCCCAGGCTGGCCTTGAAACTGCGATGATCCTACTGGCAGTGTTATTCTTAGACTTGATCATTTAGGATGCGTGAAAGATTCCTTAATTGTCCTTTTAAAAATGTTGAATAATTCTCAAACTAGAGGATGTTACCAAGTTTCAGAGATTTTTTAAAATTTTTCTCTAAGCTATGAATATATTTGGAGAAATAAACCTGGAATATTGGAGGAGACTTAATTTTTAAAATTTTTTTTCCCCAGTACAGGGCTTCACTCATGCTAAGCAAATCCTCTACTGCTAAGCTATAACGCAGCATGAAAAGGCTATTGCTGAATTTCACCGTCTGATAGACATATAATCTAGCAAAACTAAGGATATAAATAAAGGAAAAGGGTCATGGATATCTTTGTCTTAGAGTCTTTATAGCCTTTGTCACAGAGTAGGAAATTGTTATGGTTTAAATCTAACGTGTCCCCCAAAGCTGAGTGTGGTGGCACCTCTCTGTAATTCTAGCAGTTGGAAGGCTGAGGCAGGAGGATCACAAGTTTGAAGACAACCCGGGCAACTGAGACCTTGTCTCAAAAAATCAAAGGATGTGGTTCACCCGGGTGCTCTTGGAGTGCTGAATCTGGTAGCTGGCCCCTTCCTCTCTGGCTTTCTCACTCTCTTAGTGCTTCCTGGCTGCCTCAGGGTGAGAGGCCTGCTTCTGCCATGCCCTTCAACCATGACACTCCTGCCTCCTCACAGGCTTAGAAGTCATGGAGCCAGCTGCCGTGATTGAACTCCCGGAAACTGTGAGTCAAAACAAACTTCCCTCCTTTAATTACATTTATGGCAGGTATTTTGTCGCAGACCACTGGAAAGCTGCTAACCCAGAAACTTTCATTGAGAACCACACTGCACAGTTAGCCAGGGCCTCCTCGTGTAGCCCAGCACCAACAAACGCAGCTGCTGCGGGAGCGGCCACCTCTGGGGATTTGCCTGCACCTGCGGCCGATCCCTGCACCAGGTGGATGGAGTCCAAGCCCTCTGCCGAGCAGGCTGAAGATCCGGCCCTTCTGGCAGGAGCGGGCTGCTCAGAGGCTGGCTCGTGTGTCTGGGTGACAGTACAGTGGCAGGCTGTGCAGCATGGGGCAGGCAGGTTGCTTCTGTGGGGAGATCTCCTCCCCTCGGGTCCTGCAGGAGACCCAAGAGGGGCCTGGCGGCTAGGACCCACCATGGCCTTTACAGTGTTCTTACGCACAGCGTCCTGTTCCCTTACATTCAGAGGCCTTATTGTGCTCACCCATTTACTCACTGCCTCCTTTCCGTCGCTAAAGCACAGGGGCAGAGCGGCAGCACCCACTTCTGTCTCGTCTGATACTGCGTCCCAGCGCGGAGCACGAAGGACGCTGTGCAGATTTGCTGGAAGATGGACAGATGTGAGGATGGACTGCTAGGAGGTGCATCTCCTAGGAGATGTCTCAGTGTCTAGAGAACTCCTCCATGATGTAGAGGAAAACAAGCCCTCTTTCTCATCGTTTGATATTTGACCTAAGCGGGCTGCCCACTGAGAGGGTGGCTCTGTGGACTTAGTTCGTAAATCCTGTTTGGGAGAGCCTTGTGCCCAGAGGGTGGGCGTGCGTGTGTCCCTCTGTGTGTGCGCCTACAAGTACATCATGGTCCTCTCAAGAAACACAGCAGGGGTGGGCCGGGGATGTAGCTCAGTGGTTCCGCCACCTGCCTCATAAGCACAAAGGCCTGGTTTCAATCCCCGGTACAAGAAATATAGAAAGGAGGTGAGGGGCAGGCATGGGAACTTCATTATAAGAAATGATCCCAAGGCTTGCCAAGGGGGAGGCAAATGAATGCGGAATTCTGAGGTAGCTGCCACGAAGGACCACAGCGTAGAACTGGGCAGAGAGGTGGAGACCAGTATCCCTGGTTTGCAGTGTGGGCACTATACAGCTGCGTCCCTCCAGTCATGCTTTTTGTAGCCATAAGAATAACCAATCATTGGGCCGAGGATTTAGCTCAGTGGTTCTGCTGCCTGCCTTGCAAGCGCAAGGTCCCAGATTTGATCCCTGGTACAAAACAAACAAACAAACAAACAAATAAAAAAAACCCAGAATAACCAATCATATGTAAAAAAATATATTAGCAAAGGAAGACAAAGGTGAAAAAATCAGAACAGGAAGAGACAAAGGGCTAAAGGAGTTAGAATCATCTAAGAAAGAAATTTAAAAAGGGTTAAAAGTTTAAGACAAGCAGAGAACTAAGATGTTTTGAAAATGAGAGGTGACGTAAAAGATTTAAAATAAAAGACATGAAAAGTTAGAGCTACTGAAATAAAAAGGTAGGTTTAGAAGTGAGAAGGATATATGTTAAAAATAAAGCAAGGGAGTTGAGAATGAAAATAGTTTTTTAAAGTAGAATTGTTAAAGAAGAAACTTTAGTAAGTCCTCAAACGAAAAAAAAATTAAGGACTTACAGCAAAAGCAAAGAGGACAGAATAAGAGAAATCTAAAGGGTGAAGAAATTTATTAGGAAAACAAATCATTAAAAGCAGTTGAAATGCAAGGGATGCTAAGCTTCTGCCTCTGGGGCAAGGGCTGCACAGTGCCTGACCTCCAGGCACAGCCACGACAGGGCTGGCCAGCTATCCTGAGGCCCTGCCCAGCAAGGGCACTGGGTAGTGTGTTGCCTGTGCTGCTTGGCAGGGTGTGAGCCTGCCTCGAACGAAATTGGGCTGGTGGACCAGGTGCTCTGAATCCTACCAGACAGCTTTGAAAACTAGGCGAAGAATCCAGCCAATATGCAAACCAAATGTAGCAACTGTGCAAAATTGGGCGTCTTCAAATGTTTGACAAATAATAAACTAATGTGACTTGAGGCTAGACATAAGCTAAGCAATTATGTTTGTATCGACCTGGAAGGAAAATGTCAGAGAAGGCGGATTGGCAGTGGGAAGGTTAGGGAAATCGCTATGAGAGAGTTTAGAAAGAAGACTTGCCTAAGTGTAGTGATGGTTTAGGGTATAGGAGTGACAGGTTTTCTGTGGTTTGGAAGCAGGTGTGTATTTTGGGATAGAAAAGGAAATCCTCCCTTGCCCAGCCCAAGCAATTAAACAAACAACAAACAAAACAAAACAAAACACAACACAACAACAGAACGACTGCCAAGCTTGATGTGGTGATGCACGCTTGTAACCCCAGCGCTGGGGAGGCTGAGCAGGGGAATCGCTGTGAGTCCGAGGCTGGCCCAAGCTACACAGTGAGTTTGAAGCCAGCTTGAACTGCATAGCAAGATTCTATTTCAAAAAACAGACAAACAAAAAACATCTGCCCGTTCACCAGGACAGCCCAGAAGTGAAGAACGAAGCTTCTATCCCTCTTGAAGCCAAAATCGTCAAAAGGCTTCAGAGGCCAAGATGGCAGGGCTGAAAGGCTTCTACAGCCACAAAAAGAAAAAACACAACAAACACAACCCCCAAAGAGAACTGCAGGTAACCAACCCCTTTCCAGTGGCTGAGAACCTGTAGCTCTGCAGGCAGCGCAGACCACCCCAGGGAAGCACCCCAGGAGAGACCAGCTTGACCACTGCTGTCGGCAAGCTCCTCCTGACCACTGTTCGCTTTGAGGAAGACCGAGGCAGAGCTGTGAAGGGCCAGCCCAGCCAGGCACCAGATCAAATGGGCTGTGGAGATGCCCTGTGATGGTGATGTGGCCAACATATCCTGACCAGGACTGGTGGAGAAAAGAAGGCATATTTTCAATTAGCTTCTGCCTGTGATGCTTTGGATGTTTCGAGATCTCTGAGTTCAGGTGGCTAATTCTTCTCTCCCTCTCTCCTCTTTCACCTCCTCCTTTTTACTTCTGGGAATTGAACCCAGGTCTTTTGCACTGAGCTACATTTCTAGCCCTCTTTAAAATATTTTGTTTTGAAACAGGGTCTTAAAGGACTACTATCTAGAATACGTAAAGAACTAAAATAAATCAGACCCCCAAATATAAAGACCCAATTCAAAAATGGGAACCTGAAATGAACAGACATTTATCAGACAAACAAGTAAAAGCAGCAAATATATAAAAAAAAGTTTGACATCGCTGGTCGTTCAAGATGCAGATGAAAACACTGAGATTCCATCTCACACCACAAAGAATGGCTGCTGTCAAGAAATCAACCAATAGCAAATGCTGGTGGGGCTGTAGGGAGAAAGGAGCCCTTCTCCATTGTTGGTGGGAGTGCAGACTGGTGCAACCACTGTGGAAATCAATATGGAGATACCTCAAAAGCTAGGGCTAGAGGTTCCATTTGACCCAACTATCCCTCTGCTGGGTATCTTCCCAAAAGAATTAAAAGAATCATACCACAGTGATATAAGCACACCTATGTTTATAGCAACATAGTGTGTAATAGCTAAAACTTGGAAACAGCCCAATTGCCCATTAAGTGGAAACTGGATAAAGAAGATGTTCTTTATTTTTCTATAAAAAGGAGTACTACTCAGCCATAAAGAATGAGACTAGAGACATTTATAGCTAAATGGATGCACATTGAGGCCATACTCTTTAAGTGAAATAAATAGGACACACTTGAGTAAATACCAAATAGTTTCTCTGGTGTGAAAAACTAAAAGTGTAAGTAAGGTTCAGATGGGATAATTGATACTGTGAAATAGGAAGAAAAATGTAAAGGAGAAGGGAAAGTGGGAAGGGTAGGGGAAAGGGAAAAGAAAAATGATGAGAAAAGGGAAAAATGGAAACAAAATCTTTGGGTTTTTTTTTTTGTTTGTTTGTTTGTTTGTTTTTGGTACTGGGGATTGAACTGAGTCCCTGCGCTTGCAAGGCAGGCGGTTGAACCACTGAACTAAATCCTCAGCCCCAAAATCTTTGTAAATAGGGAAGGGTAAAGGGGGCAAGAGGAAGGCAGGGGAATAGGGAAAAATGAGAACCAAGACCTGTCATGTAGGTACAAGATCCCCATGATGAATGTGACTGTATTGTTTACTTTAAATGTACCAGTAAACTCAATGGAAAAAAGAAAAGAAAAGAAAAGAAACAGGGTCTTGCTAAGTCACTAAATTGCTTGGGCTGAGCTCAAATTTATGAATCCCCTGACTCAACCTCCCAGAATGCCATCATGCCTGACTTCCAGATAATTCTAAATATGCATTTTTTTCAGTATAAAAATAAAAATGATCCCCTGCGGTGATGATTTCTGTTGTGACTGTTGGTTTACTCAGCGGCTCCAAATCCAAGGTGATATCAAGGACACACCTTCCATTCTCAGTGAGTTGGCATGCCTGAATATGACTTTGGTTTTCCTTCCTGGACCCAGGTGGCTGCGCTAGTCAGATTTCATCCTCATATGCAGTGGTAACTCTAAAGTGGATGAAGAGGGACTCTTTCTGCTAGTTTGAAATTTTTCCCAGAAGTCCTTCCTCCCTCCGCTCGTGACTCATTGGTCAGAATTTTGCCATGTGCTCACGTCTCCACCAATGATGGGAAGGGAAATAAGAGAATGATTAGGCTTAGCATGGTTAGGGAGAAGTGTAGACTCCTTAGAAATAAATGGTCCTGTGCTACCTGAACAACATTAAGATTCTGTTAGCACACGGGGAGGTGGGACTATTGGCTGTGAGTACAGGTAACCATGCGTCTCTGCTGGGATGTCTGACCATGGCATTTCATATCTGCTCTCAGAAGTCTGGTTCTAGGAATTGCCCAAAGGCTGTGTTACATCACCACTTTGAAAGAACATGTGTCAGGAGCCCCTAAAGGTCTTTAAGTGATCATAGAAGGCTCATCCTTTGCCTGTTCTTTCCTTTCCGTTTCTATCCTATTCAGATATGACACCAAAAGAAGTGTAGGGCTGGGGATTTAGCTCAGTGATTCTGCCGCCTGCCTCGCAAGTGCAAGGACCTAAGTTCGATCCCCAGCACCCCCCACAAAAGTTATATATTACATTTTCCCTGTACTTCTCTTTACGCTGTTGTTAACATAGACCCTGCACAGAACCTGCTTTATCTTGGTGCACATCTGTAATCCCAGCACTCTAGGAAGCTGAGGCAGGAAGATTGAAAGTTCCAGCCCAGCCTAGACTACTTAGTGATGCTCTGTCTCAAAACAAACAATTAAAAGGGCTGGGTGTAGAGGCACAGAAGCTCAACAATTAGGCCACAGGCGGAGAGGTCTGACAGGAGACTTTATTAAGGAAGGAGGATTAGGGCGAGAGGAGAGAGGGAAAGCGGGGGGGAAGGAGGGCAGCACAAAGAAAGGAAGGCCCTTTTATTGGTTTTGGGCTAGGCTGTTGCTTATTTATGAGGAGTGGGCTACTTTTAACCTATCATGGGCCAGGTTGCTTTCTATGGGTTCAGCCCTGCAGAAATTTAGGTTTATCTCCTCTGGACTGCTGTGGCCTTTGGGGGAGGGAAACTAAACATAAGAGCATGAGGTCATTTTAAGAGGCAAGAAGGGCTGGGTGTGGTGGCACACACCTGTAATCCCAGCACTTGGGAGGCTGAGGCAGGAGGATCACTGTGAGTTCAAGACCAGCCTGGGGTATAGAGTTCCAGGTCAGTCCCAACTACATAGTGAGACCCTGTCTCAAAAAAACAAACAAACAGAAAGAAGCAAGAAGAACCAGGAGAATATAGCCTGTGATGGCGGTGTCAGGTCCCTAACAGTGGGGATGTAACTTAGTGAGAAGGCCCTGGGTTCAATCTCAAGTATTGCCACAAGAAAAAGTTGGGAGTTGTATTAGTCTATTTTATAATACTATAATGAAATCTCAAGACTAGATACCTATAAAGAAAAAAAGTTTATTTAGCTCACAGGCCTGGAAATTCAAGGGCTCATATCTTTGTACTGGCAGAGTCTCAAGGCAGAGGGCGCTGCAAGTAGGAAGCACTCGTGTGTCTCTTCTGATGTGTTCCTTGTGGTGCCTTATCTAATGCTAATCACCTCCAAACACCAAAACCCAACACCATGCACAGTTAGTTTCCCTCTCATTACCCCTCACAGTGGTGATTGAATTTCCACAGGACACACTGAAACCATTTCTAAATCATAGCAGATTAGGGTGTGGTGACCCATACCTATAATCCCAGCACTCAGGAGGCTGATGCAGGAGGATCACCATGAGTTTGAGGCCAGCCTGGGCTACAGTGAGTTCAAAGGCCGCCCTGAACTACTACGTAGCAAGACCTTGTCTCAAACACTAGAAACAATAACAACAACAAAAACAAATAAGCCATAGCAGAAGTACGTGAAGATGGGCTGCACCACAAATTAGAATGGCCTCTTTATTCCTAAGCATTCCGGTGACTGTGGGCAGCAGGTGTCAGGTGCCGTGGCAGCTGTTTACCT
This sequence comes from Fukomys damarensis, assembly GCF_012274545.1. NCBI lineage: Eukaryota > Metazoa > Chordata > Mammalia > Rodentia > Bathyergidae > Fukomys > Fukomys damarensis. The sequence continues at coordinate 41,114,447 of NW_022900917.1, forward strand.
GCTGTGAGGCCCTGGGCACCCCCGAAAATACTTTCCTCACTGGCTGTTTTGTCTTAGGCCTTCCTCAGCGCTCTCCTTTTCCTTTTGTGCGAAGAGCCTCAAACACCAGTAAAATTCATATTCGGTACCCATGCTGCACGGTTCACGTTCTCCAGCCTTCATTTAAATCACACCCGTTAGGAAGCTGAAAAGCAAAGCGTCACCTTCTCTGAGTCCACTTTCAGCCATTCAAATCGGGGGCTGATATTTTGAAAGTAAAGTCTCCTCTACAGCATAATCAGAGTTTTTAGGAGGCCCTCTTTCCTCACCCACCTTTGCTAACGAAATAAAATGGCATGAAATTTCTCTCTCCTCAGTGAAAGTGGCACTCACCTCATAGGGAAAATTATTGACAATTCAATTCTTTTTTTCTTTTCTTTTCTTTTTTTTTTTGGTACTGGGGATCAAACTTGGGTTCTTGTGCTTGCGAGGCGGCACTTAAATTCTTTTTGTTGTTGAAAATAACATATTTCTCCTTTAGTATGGTATTTGCACATAACCTATCTACATTTCTTTGTGTACTTTGAATAATCTCTGGACAACTTATAATCTTCCATTACAGTATAAATGCTATCGAAATAGATATGAAACTATATTTTTTTGCTTTTTAAAACTTTATTTCAAAATAACTATGCTTACAGAAATGCACTCATGTGGGCTGGAGATTTAGAATAGTGGCATGGTGCCTGCCTCACAAGTGAAAGGTCCTGAGTTTGATCCCTGGTACCCCCTGAAAAAGAATGGTTAAGAGGATGCAATTTAGCTTATCCTACACAATTTCAACCAAAAAGTTGGTACAGGCTTTCAGATTTTAAAAAGGATTTGCAATCTTATTTTTATCCATCACAAATGTATAAAAGATCCTCCATCAAATGCTGCTAAGGAAGGCAGCAAGACCCTTGAGAAATATACCTTTGGTTTGCCTCACAAAAGTAACAAGTACCGCAGTGCAAAGTTTTTAAAATTTGGGGCAGGGATTTAGCTCATTGGTGTCACTGCCTGCCTCGCAAGCAAAAGGTTCTGAGTTCAATCCCTGGTACCAAAAAAAAAAAAAAAAAAAAAAAAA
>NW_022900917.1:41116728-41125235 GCF_012274545.1 Fukomys damarensis
AAATAGTTTATAAAATTGGTGTAACAAAGCACTGTTGTAATGTAACAATGCCAGTTTACAAAGTTCAGTAACTCTAGGAAGTAGGAGGGTGTGGGACAGAGCCTGTGTACACACACATGGAACTGTAAAATCTATCTGTCTCAGAAACATTGCGTGTAGACTGAAAACCTACACAAACTGAGATTCAGATAATTTCTTTAATCTGAATTAACTCTATCAGCTTGAGTCATCTGCTGAGGCCAAGAAGAGACCTAAACACATTTAGCTTTTTAAGTTTTTCTGATCGAAGCAAAGCAGAAGATTAAGTTTTTCCCCCAGCTTTTCAGTTCAGAAGTGACAATATATAATAGACAGGGCATTTCTCCGGAGCATCACCAACTTTCATGGGGTGACATGCAATGAGGTCAGCTCGGGTTTGTTTTGTTTTGTTTTGGTACCAGGGATCGAACTCAGGACCTTGCACTTGCGAGGCAGGTGGTGGAACCACTGAGCTAAATCCCCGGCCCTTGAGTATACATTTTAGTCCTTATTTCCACTTTTAGTTTCTCACACCAGAAAAACCATGCCATATTCAACACTGTGCATGTTAGATCTGTGGTTAGAGGAACCCATGCCATGAGAGTCTGTATGTGTGTGTCTAAGAAGGGATTTGTTACAGGAATTGGCTCGTGGCTGTGGAGGTGCAGGCATTCCATACAGGCCCATCTACAAGCTGCAGAACGGGAAAGTCAGTGGTGCAGTCTGCATCCAAAGGCGTGAGAGCCACAGAGCCAAAGGAGGACCTCTCAGTCTGCGGTCCCAGGCCTGAGATTGGGGTGGGGAACTGGCGTCACTGCTGGAGCCGTCAAGCCCGTGAACCAGGAGCTCTTATGTCCAAAGGAAAGAAAAAACTGGAGACCCCGCCTCCAGAAGGAACAAGAATTTGCACTTTTCCACTTTTGTTTTATTCAAGCCCTCTGCAGACTGGAAGATGCCTGTCTGCGTTGGTCAGGACTTATCTCTGTTACTCAGCCTCCCGATTCGGATGCTGTTGTCTTCCTGACATACACCACAGACACATCCAGGAGTGAAGTTTACCAGCTCTCAGGACTGGGAAACCAGTCAAGTTGACACATAAAATTAACCCTCACAGTAGGTTCATTTCTACTCGAGCATCACTCATTTTAGGCTCTACCTATGAACAAGGATAGGAACTGTTAAAAAAAAAAAAGGGAAATCGTGGGTTTACATCAACTTTTAGTTTCTACTTTACAGTATGAGACTGTATCTGATATCTGATAAGGAACCTGTATCCAGGAAATAAAAGAATTCTTACAATTCAACAATGAAGGGATTTTTAAAAGCCTACTGAAAATGGGCAAAGGATTTGAACAGACACGTCTTTACAGGAGACATACAAATGGCCAGGAAAAGAGAGATGATCAACCAGTAATTAGGGAAATGCAAGTCCAAACCACATTAAATGCCGCTCAATCTCCATTAGAATGGCTTATGTAAAAAAGACAGACAGTAACAAGAGCTGGTGAGGATGTAGAGAAATTTTAATACTCATAGGATACTGGTAGGATTGGAAAATGGTGCAGCCACTTGGAAAACACTTTGGCAATTCCTTGAAATGTTTTTATTTTTCTTTCTTGATTTTGCTGAGACAAAGTTTCTCTATGTAGTTCAGGCTGGTCTCAATCTCACTATGCAGCTCAGGCTATCCTCCTGCCTCAGCCTCCCAAGTGGCTGGATTATAGATGTGCGCCACCACGCTGGTGAAAATGTTTTCGTCTTTCTTATTCATTGATATTTAATTTTTATTGGTTATACAGATTAATGGGTGTCATTTAGGCAGATTCATACGTACATATAACATACTTTGATCATGTTCACCTTCCCGTTGCTCTCCTACCCCACTCCCAGTTTCACATTTTTTTAATTCATTAACTTTATTGGTACATTTCAGGTGTACGTTATGATCACGTTCATCATTGGGGATTTGTACTTTGCATGATACATCTCGGTTCTTATTTTTTTCCAATCCCTTTCCCTTCCTTCAGTTTCACATTTTTTTAGGGGGGGTTCAATGTGTACAATGCATGTTTGCTCATGTCCATTCTCCCCCTTAATGTGAAATATAGGCCTAGGGATTTAGCTCAGTGGTGCCACCCCTGCCTTATAAGTGCAAGGTCCTGAGTTTGATCCCCGGTACCGCAAAAAACAAGGGGGGGGGAGGAGGAAAAGAAAGAAGAAAAAATACCTACAAAGGATCTACAAAAGATCCTTGTGTGTGTGTGTGTGTGTTTGTAACAGCATTATTTAAAATAGCCAAAAGGGGGAGAAAATGAGAACCAAGACCTGTCATGTAAAGGTACAAGATCCCAATAATGAATGTAACTGTACTCTATACCTAAAATGTACCAATAAACTAAAAAAAAATAGCCAAAAGGTAGACACTCCAAATGTTCAGCTGCTGATGAGTGGATAAATAAAATGTGAATGTGATATAGCCATCTAAAACATATTATTTGGTAATAAAAACAAATGAAGTACAGATACATAAAAATCTTGATACCAGGAAGTAGAATATTTCTGTACAATACCTAAAAATGTAAAGCAGTTTGGAATTGGATAAGGGGCAGAGGCCAGAAAGATTCTGAAATGTGTGAGAGGAAAACTTAGATTGGCCTGAAATGACTTGGTAGAAATATGGACATTAAACATGCTTTTGGTGTGGACTTGGAAAGAAGTGATGAAGATGGCAGAGAAAGCACCTATCATTTCACAGTGACTCCTTCCGTGGAGCACACTAGAGGTGGAAGGGAAAGTCACTGCAGTGCATCCCACACTCAGGAGTGATACTCAGTGCATCCCATACTCAGGAGCCATTTTGAAAGGTGTTTAATAGTAAAGAAGTGATGAAGATGGCAGAGAAAGCACCTATCATTTCACAGTGACTCCTTCCGTGGAGCAGACTAGAGGTGGAAGGGAAAGTCACTGCAGTGCATCCCACACTCAGGAGCCATTTTGAAAGGTGTTTAATAAGACTGAGCACCTCCGGGAAGTCAGTAGTCATGGAACAACTCCACTGGAGGGCTTCTGGGATCACTCTACTGCTGTGACTGGCTTGGTAGGAAGTGGAGAGGGGACAGGCTGGTCAGGCTGGTCACAGACTCTCTGAGAAGATTAAGAAGCAATGGTCTTGGGCCGGGGATTTAGCTCAGCGGTTCGGTGGCCTGCCTTGCAAGTGCAAGGACCTGAGTTCAATCCCCGGTACCAATACAAAAAAAAAAAAAAAAAAAAAGAAGTAATGGGCTCAGGTTGTGAAGGACACAGTGGTCCTACCTTGTGTAATGAGAGGCCAGGCTGGTAGCATGCGTTTTGTGAGGGGACTAGGTCTGAAAGTGCTGATATTAAGTCCAGAAGACGGCTTGGTTCCCTCACCGCCTACTTCCAGTGCAGACCTCAGTAGTATGTTGATTTCCCCATCTGCCAGCATGATGAGGGACACATCTTGTAACGAGAGGCCAGGCTGGTAGCATGCGTTTTGTGAGGGGACTAGGTCTGAAAGTGCTGATATTAAGGCCAGAAGATGGCTTGGTTCCCTCACCTCCTACTTCCAGCGCAGACCTCAGTGGTATGTTGATTTCCCCATCTGCCAACATGATGAGGGACACATCATGGCTTGGACAGTTGCCACATCCTGGGGTGGATGGGCAGAGGGGCCTCTGGAGAAAGGAGGGCACCAACTGAGCCAGACTATAAAACAGGCTAGAGATAACGGTGACTTGACACCCACAAAAGGGCACAAACCCTAAAATCTGCTGGAGCAGAGATATCCCTGAGGCAGTCACCACACCATTGGCTGACTATATCTGGGGGAGAAGACAGGCCAGGATTCAGCATTCACACAAAAAGTGAGCATGGAAACAAACTTAGCCCTAGTTGTGGCTCAGCACCCCCACCCATAGATGTTGGATTCTCATGACACAGGCCCTGGAAAGAAACCGCTCATCCAAACACATGGAGGAATTTTGGGGACTGACTTCTTTTTCTTTTCTTTTGGTTCTTCTTCATTTTTTTGTTTTGTTTTGAGACAGGGTCTCACTATGTAGTTGATCTTTTTTGGGGGGGTTACTGGGGATTGAACTCGGGACCTTGAGCTTTCAAGGCAGGCGCCAGAACCACTGAGTTAAATCCCCGGCCTCACTATGTAGTTGAGACTGACCTGGATCTCACTATGTAGCCCAGGCTGTTCTCAAACTCACAGCGATCTTCCTGCCTCAGCCTCCTGAGTGGTGTGTACCACCACGCCCGGCTCTTCATTTTTTTGGTACTGGGGATTGAACTCACAACCCTAGCTTGTGAGGCAGGGGGCAGCACCACTAAGCTAAATCCCAGGCCCTCTTTTTCTTTATTTGCTTTTTTGTTGTTGTTTCATTTTTTTTCTGTGTTATTTTTCTTGTGTATTTTTTGTTACTTTTAACTAATCCTATTATCTTTTACTCTTTAATTTTTTTTTTTTTTTTTTTTTTTTTTTTTTGTTTTTTTTTTTTTTTTTTTTTTTTGGTACCAGGGATCGAATTGAGAACTTTGAGTTTGCGAGGCAGGCAGCACCATCACTGAGCTAAATCCCTGGCCCCCTTACCTGGATTTTTATTTCACCTTTTCTCCTCTTTCTCATCTTCCTTTTTCAAGTTTTCCCATTCTTATTTTTCCCTTTCCCTATGGCTCCATTTTTATTAATTATGAAGTGGGCCGGGGATTTAACTCAGTGGTCCCACCGCCTGCCTTGCAAGCGCAAGGACCCGAGTTCGATCCCTGGTACCAAAAAAAAAAAAAAAAAGAATTATTACGAAGCTTTATTGATTTTCATCTATGTAGTTTTTTTTGTTTTGTTTTTTGTGGTACCAGGGATTGAACTCGGGTCCTTGTGCTTGCGAGGCAGGCCACTGAACCGCAGAGCTAAATCCCCAGCATTTCAGCTATTCAGTTGAATCTGTATTATTATAGCTAAATTTTTTTATTGTTGAGTGGTATAATTTTTGCTTTTAGTAGATATTTACTGTATGTCAGTATCTTGTTTAACTACATTATTATCACAGATCTGTTTTCTTCTGTTAAGGGTAGTATAGTTGTAGTTTTACTGGTTCCTGTGGTATGTCAGTGGTTGGTTTGTTGTTGACTTTATTAGTATTGCTGATTTCTTTTCTATTATTAATGCTGACATAGTTTTTTGTTGTTGTTGTTGTTGTTGTTGTTGTTGTTTTTTGGTGCCGGGGATCAAACTCAAGACCTTGCACTTGCAAGTCAGACACGGTGCCACGGAGCTAAATTCCTGGCCCAATGCTGACATAGTTTTTACTGTTTTTGGTTCTTATTGATGCCAGTGTCTGGTTTGTCTTTGAGTCATCAATGGTACTGCTGTTCATTTTCTCCAGAGTGATGCTGGCAATCAAGCCCCAGAAGAAAGTTGGACACTAGGAAGACCATTAAATATGCTGAGTAGGTTACAGATGGGTATGAGGACCAAAACATAACCAAACCCAAGGAAACGTTCCAGGAAGACAGAACCTAACTAGAGATCTCCACAGTAGTGACGATTTCTCTGCCCTAACTGATTTTTAACCCACCAGGCGTCACGGTGCTAAGCAAACCAGCACCACAAATGGTGCTTAAGGGGATTCTAGACAGAGACAGGGAGGCCACTAGCACCACAAGGCCAAAAGGAAAATGTATGATTTTACTGGGACACTAATTAAGCAAAAGGGGGGGATTAGCCCGGGAAAAATAATGCAATGACCACATTCATTAAATACCTTACAATAAGGACATCCAATGTCGTCATTGGTCTCAGCTCCCCTGTCAAAAGCACAGACTGACAGACTGTTCAGAAGCCCAAATGCAACCATATATTGTCCACGGGAGACACTCCCCACCCCCGCACACCGGGGATTGATCTCGGGTCCTAGTGCTTACAAGGCAGGCACAGTGCCACTGAGCTAAATCCCCAGCCCGGAGGTATCTTATCACAAGGGAAGTACAAACACAGACTGAAAGTGAAAGACTGGAAAATGATACTCCACTGAACTGGAGCCCCTCAGAAAGCGGGAGTAGCGATCCTATCGTGAGACACAGCAAACTTCAAGGCAAAACCAAGAAGAGACAAAGCTGGCCACTACACACTGGTAAAGGGAGCCATTGAACAGGAAGAAGGAGGAATTGTAAATATGCGTCACATGTCAGCACACCCAACTGCACAATACAAGAACTGCTAAATTAAGAAAGACAGGAGCCGAGGATTTAGCTCAGTGGTGCCTCCACCGCCTTGCAAGCACAAGGTCCCGAGTTCACTCACACAATTAGGCAGATTAATCAGCCAAAAAAAAAATTACAAAAGATCAAATGGACTTGAGAGATACATATCTACAGAGCATTTCATTAAACAGCAGCAGAATATACACTTTTTTCTCAGAAGCACAGAACTTTTTCCAAAACAGACTATGCATTAAGCTATCAAGCTAGCTTAAATAATCACTTCTCAGCCTTTTGGCTAAGATCAAGTGTAAAGCTAGTTTAAATAAATACAAAATAATTTAAATAATCCCCTGCATACTATCAGATCATAATGAAATGAAGATAGAATTCAGGAGCAAAAGAAACCACTGAAACTACACAAACATATGGAGGTTAAATAATACATTATTAAATAATCAAAGGGTCATAGAATAAATCAGGGAAGAGACAAAAAATTTCTTAGGATCAAATGACAATGGATACGCAATATACCAAAACCTATGGGACACAATGAAAGCAGTCTTCAGAGCAAAGTTTATAGTTGTGAATGCACACATTGGAAAAAAAAAAAGAACAAGGGCTGGGGATTTAGGTCAGTGGTTCCGCTGCCTGCCTTGTAAGTGCAAGGGACAGAGTTCAATCCCCTGTACCAAAAACAAATAAACAAACAAAGAAAACTAATAGGAAGCTGGGTGTGGTGGCACACACGTCTGTACTCCCAGCACTCCGGAGGCTGAGGCAGGAGGATCACTGTGAGTTTGAGATCAGCCTGGGCTGTATAGTGAATTCCAGGTCAGTCTCAACTACATAGTGAGAGCCTGTCTCAAAAAACCAAAAACAAAACTAACAGGAAAGAAACTATAAATATCTGAATAGAAATTAATGAGATCCAGACTAAGCAAATACAACAAAGAATCAATGAATCAGAGTTGGTTCTTTGAAAAGATAAACAAGTTTGATAAACTTTTAGCCAAATTTGCCAAAAAAAGCAAAAAAACTTATAATAAAGCAATTAGGAATTAAAAATGTGAAATCACAATGCACACTGCCAAAACTCAGGGGATTATAAGAATTTACTTCAAAAATTTCTATTCCAGGGCTGGGGATTTAGTTCAGTGGTTGCACCGCCTGCCTTGCAAGTGCAAGGACCCCGAGTTGATCCCTGGTACTAAAAACAAACAAACAAAAAACTTTCTTTCTCCTTGCTTCTGTGTGGTTCCTTGGCTTGTGGTAGAATGAATTGTGTGTTTATTGCTGTATTATAGATCAAACCTAAGGGCGTTCTACCACTCAGCTACATCCTCAGTCCTTTTACATTTTTTTGTCAGGATCTCACTGAGTTGTCCATACTAGCTTGGAACATGATCTTCCTGCTTCAACCTCTCAAGTAGGTGGGATTACAAGTGTTTGCCACTGTGCCTGGTGGTAGCTTCATTCTTCTTCTTTTTTTTTTTTATTTTTTGACACAGGGTTTCACTGTGTAGTTGAGAGTGACCTGGAACTCACTATGTAGCTCAGGCTGGTCTCGAACTCACAGTGATCATCCTGCCTCAGCCTCCCGAGTGCGGGGATTACAGGCGTGTGGCACCACGCCCAGGGGTAACTTCATTCCCTCTGCAGCACTTTTCCTGTGTGTATATCTTTCAATTTCACCTTTTTACAAGGACCACTAGTCATTGCATTAAGGCCAACCCTAATGGCTTAATTTAACTCCATTACTTCTGTAAAGGCCTTTATTGAGGTATGGTTGTTAGGAACTCATTGTATCTTTTGTAGTGGGACACGATTCAGCCCATAACAGAGACTACCTTTTGAGTGAGACTTTCTTTTGATTGTAAGTGACAAAATGTAAATGCAAGTCATTTTAGAAAAGGGGGAAGGTTATTGACTCCTGTACTTAATAGGGAAGGACAAGAACAGGCCCTCGGGTGTAGCTCAGGGGTAGAGCACTTGTGGGATTGATCACCAGCACAGAGAAAGAAAGATAGTGTTAGGGACCCGGTGCTGCCGTCACAGGCTGCATTTTCCTGGTGCTTCTTGACTCTTAGAGACCTCATGCTCTTTTCTTTAGTTTCCCTCCCCGCAAGGCCACAGCGGTCCGGAGAGGCTAAACCTGTTTCTGAAGGACTGAGCCCATAAAGGGCAACCTGGCCTGTGATAGGTTAGAGGTAGCCCACTCCTCATAAATAAGCAACAGCCCAGCCCAAAACAATAAAAGGGCCTTC
>NW_022900917.1:41125303-41128679 GCF_012274545.1 Fukomys damarensis
TCCTCCCCCCTCCTCTCCTCCTCCCCATCCTCCTCCCCCACCTCTCCCTGACCTGCCTTTCTGAATAAAATCTCCTGTCGGACCTCTCCGTGTGCTGCCTAGTTGTTGAGCATTGCTGTGCCTCTACAAAGATAAAGGATCCACTCACCACTGCTGTTTAGCACAGTACTCAGAAGTTTACTCAATCAGGCAAGAGAAAGAAATAAAAGGGATACACATAGGAGAGGAAGAAGCCAAATTATCTTTATTTGCAGATGACATAATCTTTACATAGAAGACCCAAAACTCCATCAAAAATCCAATAAATTCAGCAGAGAACTAACAATTTCAGCAAATTAGCAGGATACAAATTCAACACACAAAAATCAATAACATTCCTGTACACCAATGTTGAATCCTGTAAGATAGAAATTAAGAAAATAATCCATTCACAATAACTTCAAAAAAATATATATATACATATATATGTCTGGGAATTAAGCTAACTGAGGAATTGAAAGACCACTAAATGAAAACTACAGTACTCTGAAAAAAACAGATCAAGGAGGACATCAGAAAATAGAAAAACATCCCTTTTCTGGATAAACAGAACCAATGTTGTCAAAATGGCCATATCACCAAAAATGATACAAAGATTTAATGTATTGCCAATCAAAGTACCAACAACACTCTTCACAGAACTAGAAAAAACAATCCTTAAATGTATGTGGGGCAGAAGAGGCCCAGAATAACCAAACCAATCTGGGGCAACAAGACCAGTGCAGGAGGCATCACAATCCCAGGTTGCAAGTTATGGTATAAAGGCACAGTGATAAAAAGAGCATGGTTCTGGAATAAGAAAGGACATGCAGAATAGCACTAAAGATGCAAGAACAACCCAGGCACATCAGGTATCTGATCTTTAACGAAGGGACGAAAACCATGCACGGTATTACTGGAATATGCCTGGGCTGGCCAAAGGGGGGCGCCTTTCCCAACCCCAGAAATTTGTGGTGCAGAGGGCAGACGATCATGGCTCTCCCAGTGCCTCGATGCTCATACCATGTAACATCCCCAGCCCATCAACTCTGACGAGGTCCCAGTGAGCAGCATCTGGCCCTGAAGCTTGCAGAGGTACTGTCAGCGTGTGAGCTGAGTGTCCCAGTGCACCGCCCAGGGAATGGCAGCGAAACCATGGGGACCCCACGGTAAAGCTGCCTCGCTGGGAGGAGACCCCACATCTGTGAGGAGTATTTGTGTGGAGCTCTTTATCCTCTCTGAGTTCTTGGAGCACAAGAAAACAATGCACTAAAAATTCACCTGCCCTCCTCAGGCTAGTGTCTTCAGGGGAATTACCCAGCGCTGTGCAGAGCCACCAGCCACCATTTCCAAGCAGTGAGGAAGGCCACCAGGGGAGGAGTAACAGCTCAGGAGATGTGACGACAGGGACTGGTCTTCCACTTCCACAGAGGACAGAAGCTATTACCCGAAGGCAGAGGGGCCAGTGCTCATGTGGTTCCGCACTCAGGCGCTCTGTGGTCCCAAGTGAGCATGGTGAGTGTGGACCAAAGCAGTGTGACTGCACCCAAAAGTACCCCGAGGGTCCTGGGGCAGAGCCTGCGCCTGCAGCAGCAGCCCTTTCACCTTCCCAGAGCAGATTCTCATCCGGGTGGACATGAGGGCGGCTGCCACCCTCCACTCAGGTGTGGAGGGGGCTGAGGCCCTGAGGAACTTGGGCAGCCATGGGTCCCTGCAAGTGTTTACCGCAGTGGCCTCGCTCAGCCAGGAGGCCAGAAGCCAAGGCTATCTCTGGATGACTGGAAATAAGTCGTGCTGCCTCACGCCAACAATCCTTCCCCAGCTGGTTCTCTGTCCCCAGGCCTGACGCCCTTTGCTCTGAAGTGGATGGGACTCAGGCATCCTGAATGTCGTGTCCTGCCTCGCAGGTGCTTGGTCTCCTCAGGCCTTGGGTTTCGTGTTCTCCCAGAGTCTTTTCTCCACGGTGGCACTAGACCCACTCAAGGAAGGGAGAGGGAAGCCATCGACGTCGCGGTGGACGTCAAACCCAAAGATGAGGTGGTCTTCTACAAGCACGGTTGTCACACCAGTCTCCCAGCCCAGTCCGCCTATGTCATGGTGGGAGTTCCCAGCACAGCTGTGGGACCCTCCACTGTGTCTCCAGGTATGACAACTTTGTTAGCTGCCCAGCCAGTCCACCAAGCCAAGTGACATGGCTGCATGCGGTTGGGGGAGGGAATGTTTCATGTCCCAGTGTCTGACTGGACACTGGACGCTGACTGCAGGTAGGGAAACCTTTTTTTTTTTGGTATTGGGGATCGAACTTGGGAACCTGCACTTGGGAGGCGGGAGGCGGCACCACTGAGGTAATCCCTGGCCCAAGAGAAGCCTTTTGTGTGCAACATACATGGGTGAGCATTTGTCATCAAAGGCAACCTGCATGCTGATTATATGACACACAGGATCAAAACTAACTCTGTTCAGTGAGGGAGGGAGGAAGCTGGCCACTGAGAACGTGAAGGCTCTGTTGTGTACCAATGGACAGAGTCCCAGAAGTGTTTCTGAAGGAAATTGTGGGACTGTATAACTGTGCAATTTTAAATCCTAGTCTCAACTGTGATTAATGTAAATTGACAGGTGAACACTTAGTAGTTCTGGGTAAATAGATAAAGACTGTTTCACTCCTTGTAGTTCTGGGTAAATAAAGATGGTTTCACTCCTTGTCTGCCCAGAAGGAATGTTTTGAAAACCTTGGGGCATTCTGTAAGCATCTTGAGTATAGACCCCCACCCTGCCTATCCCCTTATAAAAAGGACCTCGGCCCCTGAGCTGGTGCCTCCCTGAGCTACTTGGCTCCGGGAGTGCTGTCTGGCCAGACTAGTAAAGGTCTATTCCCTTTCCAACATGCCCGGTGTGTTCCTTCCCGGTGAATCTCGTGGCTGTCGAGCTCTTCAGAGTGGTAGAATCGAGCTCCTTGGAGTGGTAGTAAGGCCCTTGGTCTTACACTTTGAAAGCCCTTGGTGGCTGTTGAGGTCCTTGAAATGGTAGTGAGGCTTTAGGTCTTACAGAAATCCCATCCCCTTGGTGAGCATGGACCCCGAGGGGTCCATGAAGACCGAGGGGATCTGGGAGATCCAGAGCAAGGGCGCTCCCACCCTGCCCGTGTCCCTGAGGGCCAGCTCGGTGGTGAATGCTGTCTTCATGACGGATGCTCCCAGTCAGATGTCAGTGCAGAGGAGGGCAAGCTAGGTGTCACTGACAGTGTTGCCAAATGCCAATTCCCTTGTTTCCTGGGGAAAACAAGACTGCTGACAGCTAAGCTTCAGGAGAACTCTCCCAAAAGGAGAGTGCAGACAGAGTGAAGTCTCTAGAATCAGTG
>NW_022900917.1:41128883-41144185 GCF_012274545.1 Fukomys damarensis
TTTTTTTTTTTTTCTTAAATAACCCATCTCCTACGCCAGGTGTGGTGGTGCACATCTGTGATCCTATCCTAGCACTTGGGAGGCTGAGGCAGGAGGATCACTGCAAGTTCAAGGCCAGCCTAGACTGCATAGTGAGTTCAAGGCCAGCTGGGCTACATGGTGAGACCCTATCTCAAAAAACCCTAACAAACTGTTTATTTGGAGGCCCAACAGTGCCAACTACTTCTAATAGCTCTCAGATAAGTTCACCCTTCTGGACACCAAGAAGACAGGTGAGAACCTGAACAGGATTCCCAGGTGACTCCATGGAATTCTCCAGTGCCACTTTATTGAAGAAATGCATTTTCATTCTTCAGACACATGGAAGGGTGAACTTAGTATCTATCACAAGTTCACATGGTCATTTTTTTCTTTTTAATTTCCTTGGTGCAGCTTAAGTGAAGACTTAGTAAAGGTCCCCCCTTTCTTTTCTTTTCTTTCTTTTTTTGAGACAGTGTTTCACAATGTAGCTCAGAGTGGCCTTGAGCTCACTATGTGTTCCAGCCTGGCCTTGAATTTACAGCAATCCTCCTGCCTCAGCCTCCCAAGTGTTGGGATCACAGGCGTGTACCACCACGCCTAGGTTTTTTTCTCTCTTGAGTACTGCATGCATGCTATTGCAGCAAGCAAGTCCTGGTGTGAAAGGTTTAATTTATCTACCCCATTTATTTTTTATTTTTGTAGTCCTCATTTCTGTTTTCCTGTTTTATGACTGCTGAATTATTAGCAATCCCTCCCTTACACCTAAGAATTCACATATTGGTGGGAACAGCTGGATGATCAAGATGTCTTTCTGATATCTTCTTTGTAAATACAAATACCCTTTTATATATGGAAGGAGAAAGAGCCAGCTTCTGAGGGGAGAAGTCTTTCCCACTACTGAAGGCCCTTATGGAAATGTGGATTGAGACTGTTAGTCAAACTTTTGCCTCTCAGTTTTGAGTTATTTATTGCAACTGACTTTACCATCCAAAAGGAGTGTTTTTGCCAAGTTGTGCCTTTCCTTCTGGAGTTGTATGAGAACACAGTAATAGTTCCGTTTACACTGTGAAGTGGGTACTGTTTTGAGAACACCTCAGTGGCTTTCTGAGTTCTAGCTAAGAATGCTTCTGCGTGCTCTATGAAGAAACTCCTGTAGTTGTACCTGCTGTTAGTTATTTTTCTCTTCTTCTTGAGACAAAATGCTCAGTACCCAAAGTTAGAGGGGGAAAGGATCACTTAGCTTATGGTCTGTGGAGGTTTCAGTCCATAATCGGCCGGCTCCCAGGCACGGTGCAGAGGGCCGAGTTCATGGCAGGAGAAGACAACAAAAGCAACAAGGAACCTTAGCAGCGTTTTTCTGCCCTTTTATCCCTTCTGGATGATGAGGTACTCATGGAAGTGGCCTACATGCCCATCAGCAGATGAACAGATAAAGAAAATGCAGTATTTATACACAATGGAGTACTACTCAGCTGCAGAGGAGGATAAACTGGAGTCCTGTTGGTATAGAGGAAGAGATGTAACTCCCAAACCTGCTAGCTATCTGGAACGCTAGTTCGTGTTCTCCAAAGTAGAAGAATGAATTCGAGGAACTGTGGAGGCCCCTTCAATGCATTCTTAATTTGTATTCCTCTTATTATGAGTTGAGGTTAATCAACTTGTTCATATTAATAAGCAAGTGCGCAGCCAGGCGTGGTGGCACACGCCTGTAATCCCAGCACTCAGGAGGCTGAGGCAGGAGGATCACTGTGAGTTGGAGACCAACCTGGGCTACATAGTGAGTTCCAAATCAGTCTTAACTACATAGTGAGATCCTGTCTTAAAAAAACAAAACAAAACAAAAAGCAAGTGTTCCCCTTCCAAATTGTTTGTATTTTGAAAATGTTGTATAAAAATGTGTCTTGTTTTTTCTTCAGTGCTGAGGATCAAACCTAGAGCCTCAAGCGCGCTGATCTTTGTGTCTTCTTTCTTTTCTTCCTCTTCTTCTCCTCCCCCTTCCTCATTTTTTGATTTTTTTTTTTTTTTATGAGGGGCCTTGCTGAGTTGCTCAGACTGTTCTGGAGTGAGGATGCCCCAGGCTGCATTAAGGAATTTAACCCAACACTTTAACCTAAGGATGCAGATTCGCTGACTCCCACTGTGGAAAATGAATTTCCAGGACTTGTCTGTAAGAGTACTCAAGAGCGGAGCGGTGCGCAAAGCAATGAGGCGCAGGGCACTTGGGGACTGGGGACCTCGTGTGTGTCTGGAGGTGGAGATCAGTGGAATCCAATCATCTATGGCCGGCCCATCCTCAGTGAGCTACCCCGAACGGAAAGGCCAGAAAGGAGGTCCCTGCAGGGCTGAAAGGGGACTCTAGGTAAAAGGGAATGGGCAGACCCCTTTGCAGCTGAAAGGGTGTCACCCAGGTTGGCTCTCTGGGAAGAGGAAAATTAAACTGGGCTTGTGTTGTTCTGAAGCTGCAGTTTTTCTTTGGGGGCAGGATGGTGGTGGTATTGGGACTCAAACCCAGGACCTTGTGTTGTCAGGCAGATGTGGTGCCACTGAGCTATATTCCCAGCCTCTGCAGTTTTCAATACACAATTTAAAATTTTTTGACTTCTTTTTTTTTTCCATTAATTTTATTAGTATATTTTAGGTATCCAATACAGTTATATTCATCATTAGGATCCTGTACCTTTACACGATGTATCTGTTATACCAAGCCAGCAAGAGAACACCAAGTACAGGGACACAGATAAAACTGAAGAAAGTTGCTGGGCATGGTGGGGCACAGCTGTAATCCCAGCACTCGGGAGGCTGAGGCAGGAGGATCACTGTGAGTTCAAAACCACCCTGGGCTACATACTGAGTTCCGGGTCAGTCTTAACTACCTAGAGAGACCCTGTCTCAAAAAAACCAAGAAAAAAAAAAATGAAGGAAGTTCATTACACACTGCGGGCCCCCCTCTAAAAGAATTGAAGCCCCGTTACAGGATTGTGTATAGTTTTATAGATTTTTTTTTTCAGAGAAAGAAGTTCAAACAGGTCAGCGCATTCACACAGCTACGAGGGGACGAGATTCCAAACACACTGTTTAGTTTACGGGGAAGTGTTCTATGGTCACCCTTTGTCACACCATTTGCCCCTGGGTGGGCTGTTAGCCAAGGTAGCGATTAGCACGTGCAGGTTTGTTTGCAGTTTGAGCAGCTTTTCTGGATGTTTGCTAAGGAGAGCGGGACAGTATCTTGGTTCTTACCCCTCTTCCCCTACCCTCCACCCTTCCGTATTTACAGACTTTGTTCTCATGTTTTTCCTTTTCCCCTACTTTGTCTTTTTCCTTCTGTCCTTTCCCTCCCACTTCCGTACTCCTTTAGAGTTTTAACATTTTTTGATTTCTTTATCTTCTTTCGACCTAACTTTATTTCTTCTTCTTCCTGCTCTTCTCCACCTCCTCCTTTTTCTCTCTTCCTCTCCTTTTTTCTCTTCCTCTTTCTCTCCCCCTCCTCCTTTTTGAAACAAGGTCTTGCTATGCAGTTCAGGCTGGCCTTGAACTCAGAGCAATCCTCCTGCCTCAGCCTTCTGGGTGCTGGGATTACAGGTGTGAGCCACTGACCCTGGCCTAACTTTATTTCCTCTATCCTACCTCAAGCCTGGTCTCAAACTCCTCCTGATATAGGGCATATGATATATGGACCTCCAAATAGTACAAGGGAAATATAACTCTCAACCTGCTAGTGTCTGATACTCCCAGTTCCTGTTCTCTAAAATCAAAGAATGAATTCTAAGAACCACAAAAGTTTAAGAGTAGGAAGAATTTATTGAAAAAAAGCTTTGGGTCGGGGATTTAGCTCAGTGGAACCGCATCCGCCTCTCAAGCATAAGGTCCTGAGTTCAATCCCCAATACCGCCACCCCCCAAAAAAGATAAGAAAACTTCTGTCTAAGAGACAGAAAGGGCTGGAGAGTGGGTTGCTCACTGACCCTGCTTCTCAAGGGCATTTTAAAGAACAAAGCCACAAGGGCCGGGGATTTAGTTCTGCCATCTGCCTTGCAAGCGCAAGGTCATGAGTTTGACCCCTGGTACCATGAGGAGAGGTAGGTATGAGGAAGGACAAAACTACAGTGAGTTAATAAGATTACAAGTAGAGTGGCTTAGATAATATCGATCCAATGGAAAATCCCAAGGTGGGCATAAAATTATGGTTGGACAAAATTATGATTAACCAGCAAGATTACAAATATAGTCCTTCGGTAATATTGATTAAACGGGGATCAAATGTTGGAAGCTGAGATAGCAAGCCAAAGGACGAGAATTTTCCAGGAAAGAATAGGCTAGGGATGTTTTTTGGTCCCCACCCAAGGTGGTTGATGCCTACTTAGAATATCAGTTGATGCTTTTCTTCCCTAGGGGAAGTAGGTGAGGTAGAATTAGGTCTTTGTCTAGAAGCCTGGCCTTCAAGGAATGTGCCTCCAGCCACAGTTGTGATTGTTCTTATCTTTGGCATTGACTTCTTCAATGGCCCAGCCCTGTCTGACTGCCTACAATATTTTTATTTTATTTATGTATTTATTTATTGGTCTTTTGAGACAGGTTCTCACTATGTAGTTGAGACTGACCTGAAACTCACTGTGTAGCCCAGGCTGGTCTCGAACTGGCCTACAATATTTTTAACTAGCTTGGCTGTCTACAAAACTTCTTCCTCAGCCTCAGCCTCCTGAGTGGCTGGGACCACGGTGTGGGTTGTTGTGTTTGTTCCCACCCCCTCATAATTTTTTTTTTTTTTTTTTTTTTTTTTTGGTGCCAGGGATCAAACTTGGGCCCTTGTGCTTGCGAGGCAGGTGGTGGAATCACTGAGCCAAATCCTCGGCCCTCCTTCCCCTCATAATTTAAGAGCTTTTCATAATTAGTTCTTTGGACGTAAGTGGTAGACCTTTTCTCATGTATTATCATTTTGCTTCCTCTTTTCCTTATTGCCTTTGAAATGGCAAAACTTACACAACAACATCAAAGAAAAATATCTTGATATCTGTGACTTTAACATAATTATTTGTCTTGTGGATTGTGTTCTAGATATGTTCATAATCATGTTTAGATACAATCAATTCCAATTACTGGTCATATTTTTTGCATTTTGCTTTTGTCCCTTGAGGTCAGTGGATAACCACATAGTTGGTGTACTTTGGTGGGAGAAGCCATATTTTTCAGCCGGCTGCTTAGGTCTTCCAAGTGCTGGGGAGAATATGTTTTTCCATTTCTGCCAGCAAACAATTCAGAGTGTTCCTGAGGGATCAGGACTCCAGGCACCTGAACAAAACAATTTTAAGTATCACCTTGTGGCAACAAATTAATCAATTACAGTGGAAACTGTTAGATTTCCCTCACTTTAAGATGGCTGCTATGTAAGATAATAGCCTTCTTCCCATAATGCCCTGCTTCTCACCTAAAAATATAACTTTTCCCACCAAAGTACATCCTTCTTCCCATTATGCCGCTTTTCCTGCCAAAAGAGTAACCTAAGACTTGCTACCTCCTAGCCACTACTGATGTCACAAGCCCCTCCTAGTAACATCACATGCTGTTCCAATCCCTAGCCACTGACTTATTGAACCCCACCTCAGTTTCTGTAAACCCCTCCCAGCCCCTATAAAAGACACTCCCTGTCCTGGCTCTTTAGTGTGGGCATAATTTATTAAATATTTCAGTCTGTCCAATACCATTTTCCTATTGCTGGTGGGAGAGGTTAGTCTTTCCCTGCTTTCTTCCCACTCCATGCATCTTGCTTAAATATTTTTCTTTAGCAAGTGCAAGGTGGCCAGATTAATAACTCTAAATAAATAGAAGCAAGGCTTCATGATTTTTTTTTTTTTTTGGTACTGGGGATCGAACTCAGGACCTTGCACTTGCAAGGCAGGCATGGTGCCCCTGAGTTAAATCCCTGGCCCTCAGCTTCATGACTTTTTTAAAAAAAGCTTCAAACTCTTTGATGTAATATACACACCTTGGATATCTGCATATCTGCTGAAAATTCACTGGGTTTATTTTTATTTCTTAGTTTTAGAAATAGAGTTACAGGATGGCTCTAACTACTCCATTGTAGTGCATTGCTCATTGTTTTCCTTCTTGTTAAATAGGGAGGGTGTGTGTATATATGAATGTGGTAGTTCTATATAATAAGTGGCTATGTATGTATAATATGGAAGTTATTTATGTAAATAAAGCATATATATCCTGGATTGTTTTGGTACCAGGGATCGAATAAAGCATATATATACTATATACATAAAATAAATTAATATTTAAAGATGACAGTATAGAATACATTTCTTTTGCCGGTGTGTGTTTTCCCTTAATCCTAGTATTCCTAAAGAACTTGTGAAGCTATGTTTCTGTAACAGTGGGCTCTTGTATCTACACAGAACGTACTGTTCATGAATTGCTTTTGTATATATATTATCTTGTCAGACTCCAGTCAATTATTTCTCTGACAATTAAAAGAATTTGTCAAACTTTTCAAAAAAATCTAGAGATCATGTCTTTTGGAAGACTTTAAGTTTAAACCTTCACTCAAAATCTCCTTGAATTATTTCTATGGTTGTGGGCACTACGGTTGTACTAATAGTGAAAGACTGTATGTCTAGCTTGCAATTCTTAGCATTTAACCACAGTTCTACATGTTCAGGAACTATTTTACATATAGACCTCAGAATTTGTAAAACCTTCACAATTTTGCTTTTCAGTACATAAAGCATTAATTGGGAGATTACTGTTATAATCCAATAATCAGAATCATTATCCTAAAAAATTAGTAAAGACTTTTCTTTAATCTGCTTACAAAGCTTTCAGTTAAAATCGGAAAACAATATAACTCTGAACCTGCTAGATCTCAGATATCCCAAGTTTGTGTTCCCTAAAAATTGAAGAATGTATTCTAAAGAACAATGGAGGTGAAGAGTAGGAAAAAATTTATTGAGAGATCTCCTGAGCCAGGAGGGGATCCAAAAGGGCATTGCTGCCGACCCCATTTTAGAGAGGAAGTTTTATAGAGCAAAATCATGAGGTGAGTACAAAATAATAAGGTGGGTGCAACATAGGTCAAAACTATGATCAACCAATAAGATTACAAGTAAATCTTCTTAGGTAATATTGATATAATGGGGAAGCAGGTCACACGCAAAGGTACATTGAAAGAACAAAGACCTTTTAAGGAAGGAATGGATCAGGAGATCCTGGTCACCCACTTGGGTGACTGGTGTCTATGTAGACTTTATTGGAGAGGGTGATACTTGAAGAGTATAATCTTGGCTGGGGTGGTGGTGCACACCTGTAATCCCAGCACTCGGGAGGCTGAGGCAGGAGGATCGCTGTGAGTTCCAGGTCAGTCTCAACTACATAGTGAGACCCTGTTTCAAAAAACCAAAAAAAAAAAAAAAATCATGTAAAATTACAAGTTCCCAATGATGAGTGTATTGTATACCTAAAATATACCAATTAAAGAATTTAAGAGAAAAAAGAATGTTATTGATATATAATTCACATATCATGAAATTAATCTTTGAAAGTGCAAATTTGGCCGGGCATGGTGGCACAGGCCTGTAATCCCAGGACTCAGGAGGCTGAGGCAGGAGGATTGCTATGAGTTCGAGACCAGCCTGGGCTATATAGTGAGTTCCAGGCCAGTCTCAACTACATAGTGAGATGGGCCGGGGATTTAGCTCAGGGGTTCCACCGCCTGCCTTGCAAGCACAAGGACCCGAGTTCAATCCCTGGTACCCCCCCAAAAAAAAACAACGAACCAAACAAAAAAAACCTACATAGTGAGACTCTGTCTCAGAAAACAAAAACAAAACAAAACAAAAGAGTACAATCTTCAAGTTATTGCTTATCTCTTGGGGGAGGGATGCAGACCTGGTCATTCTGTCTTTATCTTGAGGCCTGGCCTTCGACAGGTGCACCTCCATCCTCAGCTATTACGTGTTCTCATCTCCTGCACTGACTGCCCGGAGGGCCCAGCCCTGTCTGACTGCCTAGAATATTTCTACCTAATTTAGCTGTCTATAATAAAATGAGGAACAATGACACGAGATATTTTTATTTATTTTTGTGGCTCTAAGCATTGAATTCAGGGCCTTTGCCTTGAAGTACATCCTCAGCCCTTAAAAAAAAATTTTTTATATATATGTATTGGTGTGTGTGTGTGTGTGTGTGTGTGTGTGTGTGTGTGTGTGTGTGTGTACTGGGGAACTGAACCGAGGGATTTCACAGAGCGTCTTCCCAGTCCTTTAAATTTTTAACTTTAAGACAGTCTTGTGAAGGTGCTGAATTTTCCAGAGTGCTAGGATTATAGGCTCCATGCCCAGCTAGGGGTAGCTCTATCTTAATGAACTTTCTTTCATTAATGCCATTAAACAGCTTTGCTTTAAAAATGGCTAGGCGCACTTGCCAGTTTGCTAAACTATCATTTTTGTTTCTGACTGTGCTGTATACACTACTGACTGATTTTTATAATCTGAAGGTAATGTATTTTTCCACTGATGTTCTTGCCCGAGGCGTCCTCCTGCCTGTTATGACCAGTATGATAACAGCATCCTATTTTTGTCTTGGCAGATTGAAGCAAGAGTAGACGAAGGATGGAAAATAGGGCTCCTTTGTTTGGTGCTGCTTAGCAGTTATCTAAGTGTATAATTTCTGGAACTAGAGCCAAAGGGCACCCTTAGCCTTTTTAAAAACAGCTAAGAGAGGTCATTTTCCTTTGTTTCTCTATCATTACTGTGGGGGTCTTGACACTTTTCTTCTCTCACAATTTAAAACCAGATCTTCACAGTGGCCTGGGCAGTCTACTTGCTGCAGAAAAAAATGACTGAAACAGTGCATGGCCTCTGTGCTGGCTTTTCCATGCTAATGAGTGTTAGCTGATCATCCCCCCGGGGCCCATTTTACAAGTGAGTTTCAGCTTTTTCCTCTCTCAAATCTCTCCTGAGCTCTGTTCCCAAGAACAGCATGATGAATGAAGTGTTCAGTCTCTTTCATCCCCCTGGTCTTACTCCTAACTGCCAAATACAAAGGATATTTTCTCATGTTTTCATGGATCCCCTGTCCCACTGAAAAACATGGTGAGCGTTTCTTCCAAAATTTCCTCCTCTTGGATCTGGTCCTTTAAGACTTGTTAATAAACTAATCTCCATTTTATCCTTCTGGCTGCTACAACTTCTGCTTTATCAGGTGGCTCCTTGATCAGCCCCTCCTAAGACTGAAAAGCCCAGGGGCTCCTGAATCTCCTTGCTATGCTTCAGGGGTTTGGAAAATGGGACTGAGTGCTGTAGATTCAGGGACTGACCACAAATCAACTTGCCTGTGTTTGTCTCCCACTCGTGTGCCTTCCTGATTTCTCTAAACCTGGACCTCCAAACTGTCCTCTGGTGGTCCAGGCCATAGACTGTGGCAGAGCGTTCAGATCTTTCCTGGCTCTGTCCTCTGTCCTTCTCAAATTCATTCAATTTCCATGAGGTCTTGCTCTTTTGAGGATCGAGGCAGTTTCTCGCCATGTCCCAAGCCACACACCGCACACACAGAGATGAAGTAGTTGAAACCTTTGTTCCCAAGGAGCTTTCTCACTAGGAAATGAACATGGACTACAAACTCAGGAGGAAATAGTGTTACGGTAAGCAGGTACAGAGTGAGCTGGGGAGTAAGGAGGGTGTGGTCATCTCTTGGGAGTTTTGGGAGGATTGTGATTCGGAAAAACTTCAGGGAGACGATATCTAACATCATGAATAAAGACGGTTGATGTAATAATGATCTGGGAGAGGTGGTAAGAGCTTAGGTAAGGGATCTGTGGTAGGAGAGGAAAATAAGCAACAGGAAGAGATATTGAGGGTGCAGAACAGAATGAGAAAAGATGGAAAGGCAAGTCAAGGAAGAGCAAATACCAACTGCAACTCCCTGGCAAGTGGGCCTGTGTGATGTCTCCACTCATGCAGACTATTTCTCAGTTTGTGGAAACATATGTCTTTAAAAATTATCTGCAGAGGAAATTCCATTAGCAAGTTTTTTCAGAGTAAAGGTGTAGTTTTTCTTAATTCAATCTGACAAATATTTCTAGTGGCTTATTGGGTTCCTGACATGGAAGATTTATAATCTCATAGAAATAATGCACACATACACAAGATTTAAGACTGAGAAATGAGACGGTATGGGATTAATTATCAAAATGCACTGTACAGGTGGCCCTTGCTCTATTCAGGTTCCAGATTCTGGATTCAACTAACTGTGAGTAGGAAATATTTTAAAAAGTGCAAAAAATTGTACATATCTAAATATGTATAGGCTTTGTCTTGTTATTCCTTAAACAATACAGTATAACAACTATTTATGTAGCATTGTATTCGGTGTTCTAAGTAATCCAGAGATGATTTAAAGTATACAGGAGAATGACTATGATTATTTGCAAAGACTACACCATTTTATCTGAGGGACTTGAGCATTTGCAGATTTTGTTGCACCTTGAGAGGGTCCTGGAACCAATCGCCATGAATACTAAGAGTCAGCTGTATATTAAAATATATTTAAAAGGGGGGCTAGAGGTATAGCCGAGTGGTAGAATACTTGCTTGGACTTAGTCTTTTTTTTTTTTTTTGTATGAGGGATCTAACTTAGGATCTTGCACTTGCAAAGCAGACGCAGCAGCACTGAGCTAAATCCCCAGCCCTGGTAGAGTACATGCTTAATGTTTACAAGGCCCTATGTTCAATCCTCAGCAATGCCCGTCCCCTGCCAAAAGTATGCCTATTTATTTTTGTGCACAATAAAGGAAACATTAAATCCATTTAAAAATATAATTTTAATACAAATTGTTTAAAAAGAAAAACAAACAAACAAACAAACATAGTTTTGGGAGGATTGTGATTCGGAAAAACTTCAGGGAGACGATATCTAACATCATGAATAAAGACGGTTGATGTAATAATGATCTGGGAGAGGTGGTAAGAGCTTAGGTAAGGGATCTGTGGTAGGAGAGGAAAATAAGCAACAGGAAGAGATATTGAGGGTGCAGAACAGAATGAGAAAAGATGGAAAGGCAAGTCAAGGAAGAGCAAATACCAACTGCAACTCCCTGGCAAGTGGGCCTGTGTGATGTCTCCACTCATGCAGACTATTTCTCAGTTTGTGGAAACATATGTCTTTAAAAATTATCTGCAGAGGAAATTCCATTAGCAAGTTTTTTCAGAGTAAAGGTGTAGTTTTTCTTAATTCAATCTGACAAATATTTCTAGTGGCTTATTGGGTTCCTGACATGGAAGATTTATAATCTCATAGAAATAATGCACACATACACAAGATTTAAGACTGAGAAATGAGACGGTATGGGATTAATTATCAAAATGCACTGTACAGGTGGCCCTTGCTCTATTCAGGTTCCAGATTCTGGATTCAACTAACTGTGAGTAGGAAATATTTTAAAAAGTGCAAAAAATTGTACATATCTAAATATGTATAGGCTTTGTCTTGTTATTCCTTAAACAATACAGTATAACAACTATTTATGTAGCATTGTATTCGGTGTTCTAAGTAATCCAGAGATGATTTAAAGTATACAGGAGAATGACTATGATTATTTGCAAAGACTACACCATTTTATCTGAGGGACTTGAGCATTTGCAGATTTTGTTGCACCTTGAGAGGGTCCTGGAACCAATCGCCATGAATACTAAGAGTCAGCTGTATATTAAAATATATTTAAAAGGGGGGCTAGAGGTATAGCCCAGTGGTAGAATACTTGCTTGGACTTAGTTTTTTTTTTTTTTTTGTATGAGGGATCTAACTTAGGATCTTGCACTTGCAAAGCAGACGCAGCAGCACTGAGCTAAATCCCCAGCCCTGGTAGAGTACATGCTTAATGTTTACAAGGCCCTATGTTCAATCCTCAGCAATGCCCGTCCCCTGCCAAAAGTATGCCTATTTATTTTTGTGCACAATAAAGGAAACATTAAATCCATTTAAAAATATAATTTTAATACAAATTGTTTAAAAAGAAAAACAAACAAACAAACAAACAAACAAACAAGAACAGGGCCAGGGATTTAGCTCAGTGGTTCTGGCTCCTGCCTCATAAGGGTAAGGACCTGAGTTCAGTCTCCAGTACCAATAAAACAAAACAAAACAAAACGAAAAACCAACCCTGTGCTCCGCCCATTGTAGACTCCCAATAAATACTAAGCTATAATAATAACACTTAGACAATGATAAGCTTGCATTATTTTATAGGGTTAAGTAACTTTTATGGGGTATAGTGATTCCCACCCATGAGAATCCTGGGAAGGAGAGGTTGATCATTTAAATGGAAATAAAAGTTATAAGAGTGCTGCTGACTTTTGTCAATCTAAATAGTAGAGCCTAACTAAGGCCTTAAAAATAAAAATGTAGAACACTTTGTATGAGGCTATGGAAAAAGAATGGACTATTTTGCTTAAAATAGAACACTTACATTTAGGAGCTTTTAGTCTAGCATGACTGTGACATTTATGTCAAGGCAGTAGTTTTAAGTTTGATTATGAACTCCCCTGTTCTACCTTTTGTCTCTAAAACACTCCAAAGGCTTCATGCTCTGCTGCAGCAGAATGAAAATTGAATGTAAAGAGTACATTTTCTGTTTGGTTTTGTTTTGAGACAGGGTCTCACTGTGTAGTTGACACTGACCTGGAACTCACTATGTAGCCCAGGGTGGTCTCAAACTCCCAGCTATCCTCCTGCCTCAGCCTCCCGAGTGCTGGGATTACAGGTGTGTGCCACCACTCCTGGTTTAAATAGTACATTTTCTACCTCTTGGCCAATGATCTTTTGTTAGTGTGGCCTACTAGTAATTATTATAATATTATTTGTGATCATTCTTCAGAGTCAATCAGCAATGTACCGCTGTTGAGTTCTGGTCTGGGATTAGGAGATCTCTACAGTCATTCTGCTCCTTACCAGCAGAATGGGAGTCATTTATGAAATGACTCCCAAGGGCCAGGGATTAGCTCAATGGTTCTGCCACTTGCTTTGCAAGTGCAAGGACCTGAGTTCAATCCCTGGTACAAAAAAAAAAAAAAAAAAAAAAAAAAGACTCCCAAAATAATTTAAAGTTGTGTGATTTAAATAATCCTCATTCAGGGCTGGGGATTTAGCTCAGTGGTGCTGTTGTGTGCTTCACAAGTGCAAGGACCCCAGTTCGATCCCTGGTACCAAAATAAATAAATAATCCTCATTCTCCCCACTCCCTTCCCAAAAATAAACCTGACAGCTATTTACAAGAATGGGTATGTGCTCACTAAGGGTAAAATCTAAAACTAATAATCTTTGCATCTGTAAAAAGAATTCCATTGTTCGGAAGAATTACATGTGAACTCCAAGTAATGTTTTGGATGATGTCCAGAATTTTGTATTGAGAGATCAAGATCACACAAGCTCTAAACACTGAGAATATGTAATGCATTATTTAATTTAAACCTTGATTTTAGGTCGTTTGAATCTCACACAGAAGCCAATTCAACCAAAGGGAAAAAATAGTGATGGTTAAAGCAATATGCTCTTTTGGAAGCGTGCTTATTTTACAGGAGGCTTCTGAGTATCACATCATGGTGATGCTGTTATTTGCAAGTCCGTTAACCAGCAGCCTCTTTTGAAAGTTGTGAAGAACTGTGGCAGGAAGCCAGCGTGGTGGTGAGATTTGCCCACCATCAGGTGTTTTGGCAATCTTTCTTGGAGGAAGCGGGAGGGTGATTCTGACGCCGTGTGTCTATCACTAAAAGAATTGATTGAAAAGCAAACAGTCCTGAGCATCTCTCTCCTGATGAGTGCTGCTCCTTACAGGGTAGGATCTTGGGGATGCTAAGTGTCACTTCCAACACCACCACTGTTGTCCACACTTTAAAAAAATTTTTTTAGTCTTTGGAAAAAAGCTTAGGTGTAGAACAATCTAGGGATTGAACTCAGGAGCAAGGCACAAATCTTTTGAACGTGAAACTATCAGAATTTGGGGTTGGATTATATTCTTTGAGGATTAAAAATACAGTGCTGGATCAAATCCACTTACAATGATTTTGCCAAAGGAAAACATGATTAAAATATTTAAGTACTGTGGCGGGGGGTACAGTTCAGTGGTGGAGCTTTTAACTGGCATATATAGGGCCTTTGGTTCAGTCCCTAGGACCAAAAAAGAAATGACTAAAACAAGAACAGGATGTATAATTTTCTCCTGTGATAGATAAACTAATTCTAAGATAATTTTGTAACAGATACAGTGGGTTGGTCTGTTCTCTTTTGTTTGGTAATGGGGATTGAACTCAGGACCTTGTGCTTGTGAGGCAGGCAGTGGAACCACTGTGCTAAATCCCTAACTCTGTGCTTCTTGCATGCTTTCCTATCTTGAAGGTACTGGGAAGTATTGATCTACATCTTCTCCATTCTGTCATAGCTTGGGCTGAGATATGTCTAGTTTGGCAAGCAGGATCATTGGAGAGGGACATGAAAGAAGGAGTGAACCACAGGAGACAGAGTTCTTCTGGCAGTAGACAAGGGAGGAAGCATTTGGTTCTTTTGAAAAATTTCTGGCCAAGGTTCAAGGTTCTGGTTCCTAACATTAAAGGTGCCAAGGGGCCAGGGATTTAACTCAGTGGGACCACACCTGTCTTGCAAGCTCAAGGTCCTGAGTTCCATCCTTGGTACCAAAAAAAAAAAGAAAAAAAAAAGACAGCCCTGAGGCTGGACAACTATATTCTTGTCTCCAGCCCCTCCCTTCTTTCTCTGTGCTTCCTGGATACCATTGAGTGAACAGTTTTATTCTACCAAACCCTCTCACCACGATATTTCTGCCTTGGAGCCAGCTGACCATGGAAGAGACCCACTGAAACTGTGAGCCAAAATAAGCTGGTCCCTTAAGTTGTGCATATGGGTTATTGTGTCTTAGGGATGGAAGTCTTAATTACTTTTTCTCATTACAAAGCACCTGACACCTAAATTTAAGTATCATTTTTTTTTTTTTTTTGTACTGGGGATCAAACTCAGGTCTTTGTGCTTATGAGGTAGGCAGTGGAACCACTGAGCTAAATCCTTGGCCCATGTGACACCTAAATTTCAAGAGGAAAGGTTTATTTTAGTCCACAGTTTGTAGAGATTTCAATCCATAGTTGACTGGCTCCAAGGCAGGGTGGCATGAGAGAAGAGAAACAGTTCATGGCAGGCAGAAGGCAGCAAGGGTGCAAGGCAGCAAGCAGTGAAGCTGCAAAGCAGCAGCAAACAACAGCTGCCCTCCTCTTTCTGGACTAT
>NW_022900917.1:41144279-41153771 GCF_012274545.1 Fukomys damarensis
ATATATATTCTCTTTTTCACCCTGGTGCTAGGGATCGAACTCTGGTCCTTGTGCTTGTGAGGCAGGTGGTGGAACCACTGAGCTAAATCCCTAGCCCTGGCCCCGGCCCCTGTATTCTGTCCTGACTACACACCCTGAGGGTGGGTAGCACTCACACCCAGGGTGACCTTACCATTATCCATGCCCAGAATTATGCCACCTATACTTGTTTCCATAAGATTTCAAGGAGGTGAAAAATACCTGTTGTCTGGTGACATTGCAGCTGCATGAAGTCAGGCACAAAGCACTGCTCCTGTGCTTGTGATGATACAAATGTAGACAAACCTGTTTAGATACAGTCACACACACAGATACCACTGTGTAGTAGTCGCCGGCAGGATTCATAACAGTCCTGTGATATACAGGTTTGTAGCCTAGGAGAAACCAGTTACCTGTTTAGGAGGCAGTAGCACCTCGGTTGCTGTAAGAATTCTCTATGCTGATCCCATAGTGACAAAAGTTGCCTGATTGTCAGAAAACGTCTCTGTCGTTAAGCAATTCATGACTGTGAGCCATTTAAAATGGCATTTTTATTGTGGCAGTGGTACCAGGGATTGAACCCAGAGCTTTTACCCTAAGCTACTTCCCCACCCTTATTTTATTTTTAGTTAAACAAAATTCTTTTGCAGTACCAGGGATCGAACTCAGGACCTTGCACTTGCCAGGCAGGTTGGGCACCACAGAGCCGCATCTCCCCCACTTGATTTTTTATTTTGAAACAGTATATTATTAAATTGCTAGATTTCTCTCGGGCTGGGCTGGAACTTGCAATCCTCCTTCCAGAGTGCTGGATGGCAGGTGTTCACTATGACACCTAGCTAACTGGCTTTTGTTTTTAAATATGTTCTAATCACAGTACCTTTCTCCCTACCAATCATTGCAAAATGTCACATGTATCAAAACGCATCTAATGAGGTCTTTTTGTATTCTCTGATGAAACATAAAACAGGTACTGTAAGATTTTATTCTTTCAGTGTATTCTGAGAAGTGGCTTATAAAAGTTTCTAAACTACTGTTCCTTATTGTCAGAAATATTTACTATTCTGAAAAGTCTTTAAGACTAAACTTTAAAATAAATTAATATTTATGATAAATTAAAAATATTTGACTTTTCAAAAAATCAGTTCTTGTATTAGTTTCCAGGGTTGCCAGAACAAAGTGTCACAGACTAGCTGGGTGTGGTGGTGCACGCCTCTAATCCCAGCACTCGGGAGGCTGAGGCAGGAGGATCCCTGTGAGTTGGAGACCAGCCTGGGCTACATAGTGAGTTCCAGGTCAGTCACAACTACACAGTGAGACCCTGTCTCAAAAATCAAAACAAAACAAACAAACAAACACAAAGTACCACAGGGTGAGTGGCTTAAACAGCACACAGTTATTTTCTGGAAGATAAAGTTCTGAAAGCAAGGTGTTGATAGGGTTGGTTTCTTTTGAGGCCTATCAATCTAAAACAAAGACAACAACAACAAAGTCAGAGATTTTCCAAAGAATACTGATATTTATTTGGGAATTGCAGAGCATTGGGAATATATATGCCATATTTAAGTATGGGTACATTTAAGAGGTTGAGAAAATGGGATTTTTTATTTTTTTGTTTTTTTGAGACAGGGTCTCACTGTATAGTTGAGACTGACCTGGAACTCACTGTGTAGCCCAGGCTGGTCTCAAACTCACAGGGATCCTCCTGCATCAGCCTCTTTGAGTGCTGGGATTACAGGCGTGCACCACCACGCACTTTTTTAGTTTAGGTTTTTTTTTTTTTGAGACAGTGTCTCACTGTATAGTTGAGACTGACCTGGTACTTACTATGTAGCCCAAGCTAACTGGGATTTTTAAAACAATTTTTAAATTTGTGGTACTGGGGATTGAACTCACGTCCATGTGCTTATGAGGCAGGCAGTGGCCCCACTGAGCTAAATCCCTGGCCCAGTGGGGTTGTTTTGTAGAGGCAAAAATGAGGAGGATTCCTGAGGTATTTTGATTTTTTTTTTTTTTTTTTTTTTGGTACCAGGATTGAACTCTGGACCTTGCACTTGCAAGGCAGGCAGCAAAACAACTGAGCTAAATCCCTGGCCCTACATGAGGTATTTTGAGATAATAATTATTGACCATGATGGTGACAGTCCCAGGTTGAAGACACTTGTTGTGGAAGTGCAGGTACTTTTAGCATAAGTTGAAGCTTATGATGAATCTGTGTCTGAATTTCCTCTTTCCATAAGGACACCACTCGTATTGGATTAGTGCCTGACACAATGACTTCATCTTTGCATTTTAGACTGTTATGCTGCGTTCTAAGATGTTCCCCCCAAGCCTCACATGTTCAGGGATGGGGCTTTAGGAAGATGACTGGGCCGTGGGGGCCATTTAATCGTCAGTGGATCGGCCCGTTGATGGATTTATGACTGCATGTGCCATTAGGAGGTGGGGCCTGGTTGAGGGAGCTGGGCCACTGAGGGTGTGACCGGGAAGAGTATATTCTTGTTCCCGGCTCCTCCTTCTCTTTCACTTCCTGGATGCTGAAGTGAGCAGCTTTCCTCCCTAAGCGTTTCCTGCATGATTTTTCTGCTTTGGAGTTGCCAACCATGAACAGAATCCGCTAAAATTGTTAGAAAGGAAAGAAATCAAAGTCTACTCCATTGATGGGGAACGATCACACCTAATGCCGTGCCCTGATCATTTACAAAACTTTTTAGAGAATAGATGCCTCCCTTGCTGGTTAAAACGGAGAAGGGCAAACTTATCTTACATTGTGACCTTTCCTAGGTTTTCTCTTTTAAAGTTTTCCCTATCACTATGAGCCAAAATTCCTGCTCTGTAAGTTATGGGAGTTGTATATTTCGTCCCAGTGATGATGGAATGTGACTAATACAAAGGCACAAAGTCTTTATTTCTGTAGAGTGTGGTGGCACACGCCTGTAATCCCAGTCCTCAGGAGGTTGAGGCAGGAGGATTGCTATGAGTCCAAGGCCAGCCTGAGACCCTGTCACTAAAACACAACACAACAAAGCAAACACACCAAAAAAATAAAAAAAAAAAAAAAAAAAAAAAAAAAGGAAAACCAAACCAAACCAAACCAAACCAAAGGTATTGGGGGGGTTAGAATTTTAGCACATGAGTTTCTTGGGGGGAGCAGGGTGACATAATTCTGCTAATAATAGTATTGAATTAAGATTTGAAAACCAGCCGGGCAAAGTGGCTCACACCTGTAATCCCAGCACTCGGAAGGCTGAGGCAGGAGAATCACCGTGAGTTCGAGACCAGCCTGGGCTACATAGTGAGTTCTAGGTCAGCCTCAACTACATAGGGAGACCCTGTCTCAAAAAACCAAAAAATAAATGAATAAATAAATAAATAATAAAAAGGCAAAGCAGGTCCTGGGAGTGCAACTGGCTAGTGAGTGCGAGGCAGGCAGCCCTGTGGATTCTAGTCTCAAGGCGTGGAATAGTTTATTTTGCATTTTTACTCAAAAGCTATAGTATGTACTGCTTGTCTTTAGACTGCTTTTTTATTTGGTTTGGTTAGGGTTTTTTTGGTACCAGGAATCAAACTGCTTGTAGGGCAGGTGGCAGAACCATTGAGCTATATCCCCGGCCCTGGACTGCTTTGTTTTATTTATTTATTTATTTATTTAGGTACCGGAGATCAAACTCAGCTCCTTGTGCTTGCAAAGCAGGCAGCGGAACTGCTGAGCTATATCCCCAGCCCCTGCTTTGTTTTAAATCTGATTAAATATTACACTCTAAAAGGGCTGGGGATGTAGCTCAGTGGTACAGAGCCTTGAAAGCACAGGGTCCTGAGTTCAATCCCCAATACTGGAGGGAAATTACACTATAAAGACATGCTTTGCCTTAACAGGTGAGTTTTTAACACTATCTAAGCACAGTTAGGGGAAAGAACTACGTAGCTAGGAGCACAGATTCTGGAATGTGACCTGTCTGTGTTTGGATCCCTCTCCACACTTTCTATGCTGTGTGACTTAGCTCAGGGCTGATCTTTGATTCTCAGCTCCCTCCTTTGTCAAAAGATATCTGTGTGATCATAAAGATGAATGATGTGTGTGAAATATGTAGTCCTAGCAAGATAAATGAGAGGATTAATTTCAGTTTAATTTCTTGTGCTACTGATAAGAAGAATTGTGAGGTTGAAGGTGAAAAAGAATGCAAAATAAAGAAAAGCAACCAAAGATGGCACGGACCCTATAGGGTATGTGATATTTTATTTATGTGACAGTAATTTTCCAGACAAGAGTTAATCTTAGATAAGCACGTGGTTACAGAAAACAAGATCCTGGGTTCCCCCGCCACCTACGAGGAAGGAAAAAAAGTGATTGCAATGAATATAGTAGTCAGATCGCCTAACCATAACCATGTCTAACACCACCTTTGGCCTGGGCCCAGATCTATGTGTGTGTCCCAGTGCATTATCTCAACCGATGCTCACAGCAGTTTCTCTAGTCTATGGCCCAGGTACTAAGAGCAGTCCCAACTTGGAAACTGAGGCAGAGAGATTTGTGACTCATGCAAGGCTGCAGTGCTGTAAATGACAAAGCTGGCATTAAATTAGGCAGTGTGGAAATAGAGGCCTCTTTTTCTCTCTTTAACCATTAATTTGTGTGTTGTGGTTTAGGTAAGACTAGATAACTTTGTTTCTTCTTAGTGGTATGTACAGTAACGGGACATCTTAGCATCGGGGCATCTGCCTCGTGATGAAAGATGCTTTAATGACACCCATGCACTCACCATGAAGAGTAAACAGTGCTAGCTTTTCCCAGATCCCTGATTCTTCACCACTCCACTCTGTCCCAGGAATGAAGCAGACCTTCAGAAGAGGAGATTTACTACAGGAAGTTATGTGCTCACAAAATATTCAGAAGGACCAGACACATGCTTTCTAGGAACAGCTTGTAGACCACTGTGGACCCATCCGGCCACAGAAGCTCATAACTCCGCTGTGACCTGGACAGTGGGCAATCAAAGGCCTTCTCTGTTCTGTTGACTTCAGGACACTGCTGTGGCGAGATCCCCAGTCACCAGAGAGTGGTCAATGCTGTAACGACCTCTCTACACCCAGAAGTCACAGTTTGGACAACAAAATTCGGATTCAGAAAGATACCATGTTTCCATGACCTGCTTGCTGGCACAAGACAGCTAAAGCAGACAGGGCCTGTGCCCCCGTTCCATCTTCCAGGACACACTAAGGGTCACCAGTTCAATTCCAGAAACCTATCTGCTAGGGAGTCTGGAAAGTGTATTTTTTACAAAAATTAATTTGAAAAAATTTTAAGCTTTCTAGGCTCTGCTGTTCAAGAAAGAATAGAAAAGTAGAGAATACACGCCAAAGGCCAGGGCACATATCTGACACACGCAAGGCTATGTTATCGTATGTATTTCTTTCCCTTTGTTAGCTTTCAGGCTTGAGAACAGAGCTGTTTCAAAGCTGTGCATTGCAGAGGATAGAGGCAGATATATCTGGGTGGGAATTTTGAGTTGCCGAGGGTCTGTCGTGAAATGCTCAGGGTCTAGGATTTGACCGCTCTCCCAAGGTGATAACTCAGCCTGATACTCTTCCTGGGGCTGAGGAGAAAAGGCCTCAAGTCTGAGATTTTGCACCCTAAGTCTCCCTGGGTGATGCGAAGAACCTGGGCGGATGCTTGGGTGCACAGTCAGTTGCCTCACAGGAGAGGAACGCTGCTTCTCAGGAGGAAGCAAGCCTGCTCTTTGTCTAGGGGAAAGGGTTACTTCAGCTGGCCAGCATGCTGGCTGCCATACAGGCCTGGGAGGGTCTGGGTCGAGGGTCCTGAGGGCCTTGCACACCCCAAAAGAATACGTGACAAGCTTGGGGCCTGTGGGGGACTGGTTATCCTGTTCTCCTTTCTTCCCCTGCACATCCCTCCTCCTTCTTTTCTAGGCCCTGGTGGCGGTGGTGGTAGTTATGGAACACTTTTCAAGGGAACATGAATCTTTTGGGACAAGTGTTTTCTCTTCACACAGAGTTTTCTCTTTATCTGCCTTGGAGGCTCTGGCTGAAAATATTTAAGTAAGAGTGACTTAGAAGAAGTACAAGCAAGCCTAAAAGTTTGAAGGCAGGCCGGGGATTTAGCTCCGTGGTTCTGCTGCCTGCTTTGTAAGGGCAAGCTTCTGAGTTCGGTCCCTGGTACCAAAAAGATAAAAGTTTGAAGGGTATCTACAGACATCTGCTTCTTCTCCCAGTGTACCGATTACACAGGTGTTTCAGTCCAGGCAACTTATATACGCAGTGAAATGAGGCAGGGGTGACTGTGAGTCATTTCCTTCTAGTAATCTGAAGATTAGGGCTGATGGAGCCATTCCTGGCCTCTTCCGAAGTTGTACTGAACTGTGAGGGAGAAAGCAAAAGGAACATTCCTTCCTCAATGTTTTCTTTTTGTTTCTTGTGTGGACAGCTAATTGGAACTTTAAAATTCTGTCTATGACCTTTCTTTTAGTGACAATAAAAAAAAAAATCCATAGGTCCTTGGAGCTGTTTTCTAGTTTCACACTGTGGCTGACCAAGGGTTGACCATGGGCAGTTGATGTCTGTGTGCTCAGGGACCCGGGGGATGGATTTCCTGTAGGGAAGTCCCGTGCTGGTCCTTGACACAACAGACCGAATTTGCCAGAGCATCTGAAGTCTGGAAAGAAGGCTGAAATGACAGAATGTGGCACAGCACTTAGAAAGAGGGAAGAAGTGACAGATCAAGTCTGTTTGGATACAGAATCTTTCTCTTTCTTTCTTTTGTATCAGACATCTAACTCAGGATCTTACACTTCCGAGGCAGGTGGTGGGACCACTGAGCTAAATCCCCAGCCCTGTTTGGATTGAGGATAAAATCAGAAGAATATTTGGGTACAGAAAGTACCACAAATCTTTGTCCACCTTATCAACAGTAAGGGACTAAAATCTGGGCAGGGGTGGCAGCTGGAGTTATACTCCTGTGTATACAAAAGTGACCGGAGGGCTGGGGATTTAGCTCAGTTGATCCACCGCCTGCCTCACAAGTGCAAGGACAGGAGTTCGATCCCCGGTACCAAAAAGAAAAAAAAAAAAAAGAAAAGAAAAGTACCTAGAGGACTTTCTTGATTGAGATTTTAGGCAGAGGGAACAGCCACAGGGAAGGAAGAAATGCATATCTACCCCATTTGATCATCAATCCAGCAGCTACTGGATCTGTGCTGTTTCAGCAGGGACTTCAGCTTGTTCTTTGGTATCTACTGACCTTCCTTGTCCTCCAAGGATTTGCTGTAGATCCATAGGCTGCTGGACTAAAGTGAAATCATTAATAGATACAAGGTGCACTGGCAAGTCAAGATGTGGCACAGCCAGAGGGGGCCCTGTAAAAATTGAGGGTTGTCTTAGTTACTTTTGTCTTGTTGCTGAGACGAAATATCCAACACTCAAAGTTAAAGGGGGGAAAGGTTTACTTGGCTTATAGTTCATAGAGGTTTCAGTCCATAATCAGCTGGCTCCAAGGCAGAGTGGCAGAGGGGCATCGCAGAAGAAAGAACATAGCGCACAAGGTAGCAAAACAAGAGATCTTAACAGCGTCTTCCTGATGTTTTTTTAATCTTTTTTTCCTCATTGAGATTAGTGGTACATTTTAGGTATACAGTATAGTTACAGTCATCATTGGGATCTTGTACCCATTTTTTAAATCTTATTCAGATGACTTAAAGGCAGCATTCATGCATTTAATCCTAGTGCCCGCAGGCCTAGCCCCACCAAGAGTCATTACACACTAGATTCAGCCACCTCTGAAAAAGCATGAGGCTTTGGGGGACAGCCAGACACAAGCCGTAACAAGGGTTAGGACAGACTTCTGGAGCACTCGGGTTCCGTCATCTATAGATCAGCTGGGTGCCTTTACCGCCTCACTTGACCTCTCCGTACTTGTCACATATTGAAATGGAGAAGACACTCTCACTGGGTGAGGCCAGGGCACATCTTCTGGAGCACTCGGGTTCCGTCATCTATAGATCAGCTGGGTGCCTTTACCGCCTCACTTGACTTCTCCGTACTTGTCACATATTGAAATGGAGAAGACACTCTCACTGGGTGAGGCCAGGGCAACGTGGAATGGCTTTGGCATGGCAGTAATAGCCAGTGCAGCACTGGTACGGGTGACAGCCCTCTCTCCTCCACTGGTCCTGCTCATTTCAGTTACTACTCTGTTTGACTTATCTTCAGGCTTTCATGTGCAGCTTGCTCCTCCATTTCTTAGTGCTCCTTTGGTTTCAATATCTACTCTTTTCTGGTTCTTCCTCCTTTTCAGGCTCAGTTGGTGTTTCCAGGGCCTGTCTTCAGCCTACATCTCTTTTCCACTTCTTATCTTCAGGCTTTCATGTGCAGCTTGCTCCTCCATTTCTTAGTGCTCCTTTGGTTTCAATAATATCTACTCTTTTCTGGTTCTGCCTCCTTTTCAGACTCAGTTGGTGTTTCCAGGGCCTGTCTTCAGCCTACATCTCTTTTCCACGTGGATGATCTTTCCTATTGTCTCATCCTTTCTTGCATCACCCTGAGTGGAGAACTAGTAGACTATATCCCTAGTCCAAACCTCTGTGCCTCCTACGTCCAGTGGCTGAGGGACATGAGCACTTGGCTGTCCCAAAGGCGTTTCAAACCCAAACATATAAACTGGGAAAAGTCTTTCCCACCCCAGCCTGTTTCTCCCCTCATGCTTTTATTGGACACCACCGTCCTAGCCACCCAAGTGTGAAGCTTGGGAGTCCATCCACATTGGCCCATGCTCTACATCGTGTCAGCTGTAGCCTGGCCATGTGTACCTTTGCAGTGTGTTTTCGGGGGCTCCTTCCCTGCCCCGTCACATTTGTATTGAGGTTGCCTTCTAACTTGTCTCTGTGTCCACCGTGAGGTCTCTCTTCAGTCCACCGTTCACTGCCACAGCCAGCTTTCTGGCCAGGAAATAAGAATGTCACAGGCCCCTCAGCCAGCACAGCACACAAGTTATGAAACCCTTGCTGTTTTTTTCTACTCTGTACTCTGTGTGTGTGTCTGTGTCTGTGTCTGTGTGCAGGCGGAGATTGAACTCAGGACCTTACAATTGCAAGGCAAGTGCGGTGCCACTGATCTAAACCCGGGGGCCAACTCTGCACTTCTTATAGCGGAGTCTCCTCCCATCTCTGCATTCTCGCAGCAATTCTCTTGTTTACTTGTATGACCATGCCCCAGTGACTTTGCACTTGCCTTCCCTACTTAATGGGTATTAGGCTCTCCAATAGGTTGGCCTTTAGACTCTACTGTGGTGGGTGAGACAAGGTAGGGGCCCAGGGCACAGAAATAATAAACGAACAGGAATAACTCTTAGGGCACTCTTCCTCAGCCTCGGAAGTTAGTGGTGACCCTCTCGCTCGGGGCTTCTGCGCTCCTCGCCCTCGCAGGTGAAGGGCACGGGGTGGCTGGCTGCCTGCGGGCTGGGCT
>NW_022900917.1:41154296-41155304 GCF_012274545.1 Fukomys damarensis
CCGGCTGGCGAGCTCTGGCTGCCGGGAATCTAGGGGCCGGCCCGGCACAGCCGAGGGCACGGCGGAGCGCTCGCCTTTGCCCGCCTGCCTCTCCGCTTTCTCCCTCAGCCTTCATCCTTTCTTTCCCTGGCTGCATCACAAAAGCGCGGCGCCGAATGAAACTCGAAGCGGTGAAGCCTGGCTTCCTCTCACCTGGTGCGCATCGCCCTCGGGCGAGAGTGGAGTGGGGTTCCCCAAGATTGGGGACTCGGTCTTACCCAGGAGCGCGCTTGTGTTCGGCTCTGGCGAATTCCAGAGAGGTGCTGGATTGCGCGAGCGGTTGCAACATGTTCACGCTGGTGTGTGTGTGTGTGTGTGTGTGTGTGTGTGTCCGCGCAGGCGCACCCCAGGGCTCTCGTGCGTGCGGTGACAATGTGCCAGAAGCTCTTTGTTTGCTTGTGGCTTCCCCAGCCCATCTGCAAAGCAAATTGATTTTCAGTTTCGCTTGCAACTTAGTGTGGGCCACAACCTCGGATGCCCCTGGTATTTGTAACTGAATATTTCTTTCGGGCAGGGGGCTATTTTTAGTGCTGGGAATAAAGAGGCAAGCACGTTGACCTTTGTGCTGCTGCCTTTGGCTCTGAATAGGTGTCGGATCGAGCAGACAGATGTCCATCTAGTCGCGAACACGTGCTAGCCCTCAAGGGTGTACACACGTTTCTGCACCGTAGTTTTTTTTTTCTTTTTTAAAAAACTGCGAATCGTATGTTTGTAAAAAAAAACTTTCCTTTGTTCTTTTGGGCATTTTCTATTTTGGGTGATGGAGTAGGAGGAGAAAAGGTTGCAATTAGTTCACTGGAATAAAAGACAGCCTCTGAGTCAGAGCTGTCAGGTTGATAATTATTAACTTATAAAAGCAAATGTGCGGTTTAAGGCAAAAGGGGCGGGGCGAGGGCAGGTCCGCGGCAGACAATGGGGAACGTCTCGGGGACCGCCCGCTGCTTATTGTTCCGGGACTTGAGACCGCAG